>NW_018438391.1:0-286 GCF_002113885.1 Mizuhopecten yessoensis
CCTGTACAGGTTAAGGTTTTTTCCCCAAAACATTTCCCCCCCCCCCCGTTTTCGATGACCGTCTAATGATAAGAATCTTGGGGAACAGAATCTTGAAGATATATAAACTATTGAAAATGGTTATTTAACATAATTTGTTAATTGTGGGTTAGGAAACTGATAAAATGTGTATATAAATATGATAGGTCGAGACAGTGAAATTATGGATGGATGGACAAGGTCATTCTGATCTACTCTATACAGATTAGGGTCTATAGATAGATTGGGGTCAGAGGGATGGATGGAC
>NW_018438392.1:0-286 GCF_002113885.1 Mizuhopecten yessoensis
AACAGGAAACACGTCATAGTGTTAAATGACGGAGTACAGCAGAGGATGATAATAAGTTAGGTATAAACAGGACACACGTCAAAGTATAAAATGATCGTGTACAGTAGAGGGAGATAATAAGTAAGGTATTAACAAGACAAACGTCATAGTGTAAAATGAACGTGTACAGCAGAAGGAGAAAATAGGTAAGGTATAAAAAGGACACACGTGATAGTGTAAAATGACCGTGTACAGCAGAGGTAGATAATAAGTAAGGTATAAACATGACACACGTCAAAGTGTAAAA
>NW_018438393.1:0-286 GCF_002113885.1 Mizuhopecten yessoensis
CTACAATGCCCTCCTACAGCCAGTACCTATGATACACTTACTTCTGCAATACCCTCCAACAGCCAGTACCTATGGTACACTTACTTCTACAATACCCCACAAGAGCAAGTACCTATGGTACACTTACTTCTACAATACCCTCCCAGAGCAAGTACCTATGGTACACTTATTTCTACAATACCCGCCCAGAGCAAGTACCTATGGTCCACTTAAATCTACAATACCCTCCTACAGCCAGTAGCTATGGGACATTTACATCTACAATACCCTCCTACAGACAGTATCC
>NW_018438394.1:0-286 GCF_002113885.1 Mizuhopecten yessoensis
GTCCCCTTAGTACGGGTACGGGAGGAAACAAAACACCCGCGATCCATGTTCAAATTTAATCTTACATAGAATCAGCCTCTTAATTTTGATTAGTCTTATTTTTTTACATTATTATTCAAGGGAATTAATGGAAAAAACTATAAGCATCACTTTCGGATAATAATTTAATATTAATGTTTCAATTACTGAAGTCATGAGTCAATGGCAAGGTCAAATGATCTTTTTACAATTGAGATATATGTTAAATTGAAATTGTCAAGAAAAGTTAAACTTGCTTCTATATTTG
>NW_018438395.1:0-286 GCF_002113885.1 Mizuhopecten yessoensis
ACAGAATAAGAAGGATTTCAAAGAATTTGCTATATTTCCCCTATTTGGCCCCGCCCCTCAAATCCCAGGGGGGCCAGATTCACCATTTATACAACAATTGTTCCCCTTCCCCTAAGGATGCTTTTAATCAAATTTGGTCAAAATCTTCTCAGTCGTTCATAACTAGAAGCCTTTAAAGGAAAAGTTGACGGACGATCGACAGACGATGGACGCTGCGGTAAGGCATAAGCTCCTTCGGACCAGGTGAGCTAAAAATCACAAAAAAAACCCACCCCAACTAATCACT
>NW_018438396.1:0-286 GCF_002113885.1 Mizuhopecten yessoensis
ATGTGATTTTGATAACACACTTGCAGAAATAAATACAAAAGTATTTATTGTACTCTGTACTAAAGTTTGACTTAGTGAGGCGATGTCACCAATTTCTTTCCCATGAAGGTTATATACTAAAACAAGATTTTCTTCTTGATTACAACAGGAATATGACATCAACATCTAGACTTGTAGCCTGTACATGTACTTACTTGAGCGTGTTTTGGACTAGGAAGCCTGCCACTACAGCCATTGTTGTGGGAAGACTGGCCGCACACACACCTTCTCTCTTCAGCGTTCTCTC
>NW_018438397.1:0-286 GCF_002113885.1 Mizuhopecten yessoensis
TCTTTTAAATAATTTCACACAACTTTGTCACAACTGAGGGACAGCCAAAAAAAAAAAATCAATAACGGCTTGTCAGCTGGTCACTCAATGTTGTCCGGTATTGTCAGTGAACTTGTGTTTACAAGTCAGTATTCCGGTCAGTATAGCAGATTCTACCAGGAACTCATTTTTGTGTAAACTTTGTCTTTACAAAATGTTTTTTGATCCAAAAGAAACCTGGTTGTATTCCATTCCCATACAAGCACTGTATATAATAAAAGTAATAATTCAAAGTTCTTATATACCG
>NW_018438398.1:0-286 GCF_002113885.1 Mizuhopecten yessoensis
TAGGTACTATGTAAATTGCCTGCTATACCCACCCCTGAGTTTGTAGTAGTGATAGGTACTATGTAAATTGCCTGCTATACCCACCCATGAGTTTGTACTAGTGATATGTAAATTGTTTGTCGGGTTTGTGAAGGTGAGAAATCAGTCAGAAATACATTACTAGATACTATTTCTTATGCTGTTTTCTGTGATTTCCTAGTTTCAACAGAACAGCAAAATATTTATTAAAACTGCAAAAAATGTAAAGGACTTAACATGCATGTACATCAGTGTGTCGGGGGGGGGG
>NW_018438399.1:0-286 GCF_002113885.1 Mizuhopecten yessoensis
ACCTATCTATTCCTTCAGATATGTTTTGTTTTCGTTTATGTCATGGATAACATGATTAACCTAGATTCCGTTTTATAAGATAGGCAATGATCACTGATGGTCGGCGGTCTACCACTCACCGTAGTTATAGAAGTAGTACGATCGTCTTTCCCGCAGAGATTGTTGCCTGATTTCGCCCTGTGGAAAGTTGCCGTATGCGTTAGTATTATATCCGATGCACCGTCCTCTTTCTGTGTCACTTGAAAACGCCACACATGACATCAGATCAAAACATAGATGACCGCAA
>NW_018438400.1:0-286 GCF_002113885.1 Mizuhopecten yessoensis
TAAGGTGACGAAACATCCGGACGGAGGGAACCGAATGGTTGTGCTGGAGATTGAACTGCCAACACCCCTTTGTATAGTCTCAGTATACATGCCATCTCGAGGAAATACAGCCTCTCAGGATTTTATCGATACTCTTGATTAACAAGAAATAATCAACAAATTTGGAAATACTCATGCAGTATACGTGTGTGGCGACTTCAATGCTTCACTTACACTGCGAGCAAACAACGACAGAGACAAATCCTGACAGAATTTGTCAACAAGAATGAGCTCCTATCATCGCAGA
>NW_018438401.1:0-286 GCF_002113885.1 Mizuhopecten yessoensis
GATTCTTGCTCCAGTTGTTCCATGAACAAATTGGCCACAATGGGAGACAATGGACTACCCATAGCAGTGCCGAAGCGCTGTTGTTTCGGAAACTAAAATATGTTGTTGTCAGGACAAATTCAGCATATACATGAAGTCCTGAATGTAAAGGTTTGTGTTTTTGCGCTATGATCTGTCTAACTCTAAGATGGTAGACATAGCTTCCGCTAGATGTTTCTAATTCTTTACATGGTGTTCCGATTTACCTACTATAGCGGTCCAAGAATGTCTGCTAATGATCTGGAAA
>NW_018438402.1:0-286 GCF_002113885.1 Mizuhopecten yessoensis
ACATTTGCTATTTGAACTAATCAAAAGTCAAAAACGGAAGAACATTTATTGTGCCTTTATTGACTTTGAAAAGGCATTTGATACTGTTTGGCGTGAGGCACTATGGCACAAATTATTAGCTTATAGCATCAAAGAAGACATGCATAGAATTATAGTTAATGTTAACATATTGTACAGATAAAGTCAAGAATAGAAAATAATGGAGAAACGTCAGATTTCTTCGGGTGTAAAAATGGAGTCGGGCAAGGTGAAAATATGTCATCTTTCCTTTTCTCCATCTTTCTCA
>NW_018438403.1:0-286 GCF_002113885.1 Mizuhopecten yessoensis
AAATGAGTTACAAGAAAGCTGGTTTGAGCAGTTTCATGAATACCAGTTTCCCAGTCACCTTTACACAGTGCAATAGAGAAGGGTAAGCCCAATAGCCCAAGACTACGGCAAACCTTGTCTGTCTGTGATAAAATATAGACAATTTGACAGGTTGCAACATGGTTACAATATTGAACAAAGGAGGCCCTGTGTAATTCTCAACAGATAAAGCTGTATTGCTCTCTCAGTACAGATTGACTAAACTGCAAGTGAGTACAGGATCAGTTAAACGGAGCCACACACACAC
>NW_018438404.1:0-286 GCF_002113885.1 Mizuhopecten yessoensis
TGTAACCTAAAACGTGGTCATCAAATTAGTATCAGTAAATGGTCAATACATACACCGGTCACTGTAATAGTATAGCATATGTTTAGTGTCGCGCTACCTATACTCTATGTGTGTAAGCAGTTATCTCCCTTGTAACGCTCTTCACTATATGACGAACACGTTTCGATGTTCTGTGTTGTCTTCCTTGATCATCGAGCTTCGCAAGGCAATTGTCGAGTCGTCACCAACGATACCAAACAAATAAACATTACAGACACCAATTACTGTTACTTGTTGCTTTGTATCA
>NW_018438405.1:0-286 GCF_002113885.1 Mizuhopecten yessoensis
AGAAGTACTTGTTGATGACAAGTAAGGGTTAAAGTTTCTACATGACTTCATAGTCCTTAGCTTTTCCATCATCATCTCGGACATAAAACATGGGATTCTTGTCTGCAATAATGACATTTCCCGGTACAACATAAATGTCACGATCCGATTCCACCTTGTTAACCTGACTTATTGGTATGTCAATGGCTATAATCGCGTTTTTATCATAGCATTTGCGATACCATTTGGCTTTCCGTCGTAATAATTCAATGCTATTTCTTCCTGGCTTTTCTCCGGACCTAATCTG
>NW_018438406.1:0-286 GCF_002113885.1 Mizuhopecten yessoensis
GTCCCCCCCCCCCCCCCCCTGGGATGTTCATATGGTATGCTTGTGGGTCTCAGCATATACAGATACAGATAAAAGATTGAATATGTAAGAAATGTGACTGGCATTACTAATGTGAACATTTCATCTGAATGCATTTTAAAATGGTCAAATATTAAATGAAATTGACTCATTATTTATGTATAGGTATTTTAAAATTAGTATACTATTAATTCAAACTCTTCAATTATACAAAGAAAAATGTTTTTAGCAAATTATTAAGTGCCACTTAAATGATATTGATTAATAT
>NW_018438407.1:0-286 GCF_002113885.1 Mizuhopecten yessoensis
ACCCCTATGTAACTTGAGTAGACTCTACCATACATTGATATAGATGAGTCTATTATGGTCTACAGTGGTGAACGCGTTATTAAAACCAACTTCCATATCCCACAAAGACTTTGTCCACATGGAATTCATATTGTCTATGAATGCAAACTGAAAGCGGTTCAATGCTAAAGTAAACACCGTAGGGTGGGAAGAAAACTTAAGTATGAATGCCATGTCTGGTTAAAGCCTGACGGATGGCATAGTCGGATACCCCTATACTTACCGAGAGGTATCGTCGGATACCCTT
>NW_018438408.1:0-286 GCF_002113885.1 Mizuhopecten yessoensis
ACCATACTGTATATAAAACCATAAAGTATCTATAACCATACTGTAACTTTTACCATGCTGTATCTATAACCATACCGTATCAATAACAACAGTACTTCAATTTAACAGGGGCTATATACACTCTTTGCCTTCTGACAAAAGGGGTATATTAATGCGTGTGAAAATGACAAAACAACTACTTTACACAGTCTTTGGAATGAGCATGTACTTTCACAATCAGTTGTGACAAAAGTACTTCCTGGTCTGCCTCATGTCAGGTAGGTTTTTACTTGCCAATATAATTAAG
>NW_018438409.1:0-286 GCF_002113885.1 Mizuhopecten yessoensis
ACTATTTCGTTAGATGGTAGTGATAGCTCAGGTGTCAGGCAGTGGATACTTTACCAAAACAAATGCAGCTTTCTGCAAGGAGAATATTACTGGTTGAACCTAAATAAGGGAATTTATGAACATGGTGTAATTAATACCATCAGGAAGATTGCCAGGTATATAAAAACAAAACAATATTGACTATAGTACCAGTATACTCAATGGCATGGACTTGTTTGGCGGGTACATGCATACACGTACGCGGTAAGTAACGCAGTGTTTAAAAGATATGCAACTTCCTCATGGT
>NW_018438410.1:0-286 GCF_002113885.1 Mizuhopecten yessoensis
CACTGTATACTGCCAAAATATATTGAAAAAGTATTTTACCTGCATAAGCGCTGCCATATTGGAATGTTATTTGTAAGCAAATACAGGCAAATCTAAGGTTATTTTTTTATTATGGGTATACTAAGGGAAGAAAGATGATAAGATTTACACCTGATTAACAAAGAACAGTCTGAAAATAAAGCTTTTTAAGATGGACGATGATGTAAAACTGATCTGCATGAATAATTTTAATGTAAACCTGTTTATAAAATTTCTTTTTTCGAAAATCCCCCCCCCCCCCCCCTTT
>NW_018438411.1:0-286 GCF_002113885.1 Mizuhopecten yessoensis
GGACGAGTACGCCCAACAGCAATTCCTCTATGCGAATGATCAGAAGTAACTGGCAAGACTCATACTCGATGGAAAAGGCGAATCAGAGAAATGCAAGATTTCTCCCGAAACAGTTGCGGAAACATATCAAGAACGTTTTGGAGGCGTGTCACAGGAAGTAGACTTGTCGGAGTATCCGAAACCTGAACCTGTTGACAAAAAGATCTGGGTGTGTCCTATCACCACTGACGAGGTACGGAAAGGAAAGCCTTTGCTCGCGCGAACAAGGGTACCTCTCCGGGACCAG
>NW_018438412.1:0-286 GCF_002113885.1 Mizuhopecten yessoensis
CGTGTGTCATTGATAGGTGCGTCTCAAATGTTAGACCAATGTAATATTAATTATATATCACGTGATGACATTTATCTGTAACATCCAGTGGTACTCTCATGTTATGTTGTTTAGGTGAAAACGTTTCCGGTACAGCAGGCAGTCGGTAAAGACATGTAATACCTAAGTTAAGCGTTGTAATATAATGACAATGTTTGGAGTTGCATGAAGTCGATAAAGACAAGTAACGCCAAAGCAAAAGGTTGTGATATAATGGCAATGTTCAGAGTAGTAGGTAGCCAATAAA
>NW_018438413.1:0-286 GCF_002113885.1 Mizuhopecten yessoensis
GTAGAAATACAACACAGCAAGGCGTCTCGTACAGACGGTAGCCATCTGCTACACAGGATACATTGATAGCATTAATACCTGGCTATAACATTCTATAAATGAAATACACAGACGCGAGTGTTACAGAATGAGTATTGAACATGGACTACGGTATTGTGTAGTTGCACCGGCAGATATATCACATCATTTCATATTTTAATAAATTGAAAGTCAGTCATTTCTGTGTTTCTCATGGAAGGAATGTATGCATCAAACCCCATGGAAGTAGTCGACGTCCATACTCCGA
>NW_018438414.1:0-286 GCF_002113885.1 Mizuhopecten yessoensis
CATGTATCAGAAACAATAATGTTGATATTGATCCAAGGGGAAAAGTAGTAAGTATTATATGTCAATTTAAGTATTTAAGTTTAAGTATTGTTATGTTAAGTTATGACTAATAAAACATTCGATACATAGCTCATATACAATATCTACATACGTAGATGATCCTGTCAATAACTTTAAAAGTAGAAATCATTCGCTTTGCTTTAACTTTATATTGTTTTGATTCGTTGATTTCGTTAATAAGACAATAAGATATTACTGATGGATAGTATATCAATCCGATATCAAT
>NW_018438415.1:0-286 GCF_002113885.1 Mizuhopecten yessoensis
TACAGTGTGTATTTGTATCGATGTTGTACAGTGTGTATTTGTATATATATTGTACATCATATGACATTTGTATAGATGCTGTGCATTTTATGACATTTGTATCGATGTTGTAAAGTGTTTATTTGTATAGATGTTGTACATAGTATGTTAGTTGTTATAGTGTTGTACAGTGTGTATTTGTATCGATATTGTACATCATATGACATTTGTATAGATGTTGTACAGTGTGTATTTGTATCGTTGTTGTACAGTGTGTATTTGTATCGATGTTGTACAGTGTGTATTT
>NW_018438416.1:0-286 GCF_002113885.1 Mizuhopecten yessoensis
TTGTTCTTGACTATATTATATATTTGTTTAACTAATAATTAAGGTAACCGTGCTTTAGAATGCACGACTCCGGGTCAGGTCGTAGACACTATCAAATAGTGTAAGTCCATTAGAAACAGGGGTGTCCAGGTGGCGCAGTGCCCGCTTAAGGTACTTCCTACAGGGTTATGTCGCTGTATATAGTTTGTAATGGGTCCATAACTTTCCCCAAAACGAATTTTAAAAGTATGAAGTTGGTTCGTATACTCATGTAAAGAACAATGTCAATAATTACCTTTGCAGAAAT
>NW_018438417.1:0-286 GCF_002113885.1 Mizuhopecten yessoensis
GACAATAACTGCTAGGGTTAGACCGTTCATTGTCCTGTAAAGGATCAGATTAAAAAAATATTATAATAAAGTGATATTTTTTAAGAACTAATATCTGAAATTATGTGTTGAAAACATCTGACGTTTTTGTTTTTTTCCATTGAAAATGTTTAAAACTCATTTGGCACTCTAATGGCCATAGTCACGCCGACACATACCATGACAATTACTGCTAGAGTTAGACATATCACAGACAACCATATGTTTAGTTATCATTAAAGGTAGATATATTTGAATTGTAAAGACG
>NW_018438418.1:0-286 GCF_002113885.1 Mizuhopecten yessoensis
AATCATATAGAGGTTGTCCGCAGGGGAAGGTATCAACATTAATTTTGGGTTTAGTATATATGTAAAGTAAAATATCGGAAAAAAATAATGCATATGCGTTTTATCTTTTAGATTTTACTAATGTTTACCAAATTTATTGACATTTGGTATCAAGGAGGTACTAGTTTGTAAGGCGTTATCACAGAATCTTTGAAAAATACATCAGCATTAGGGGTAATAAACTTCCACAAAACATAAAGACACATGTTTGATCGGCACACAACTAATACATAACAATTCGAAATCA
>NW_018438419.1:0-286 GCF_002113885.1 Mizuhopecten yessoensis
TTTATATTTCAGAACAACAACCACAGATTCCAGCTAATATGACAACTGTAACCCCGGAGGATGATAATGGGAAACCAAACACCGGTAATACAAGATCTACTGGAGAGGAATCCATCAACGGATCCGGTATGTAATTATTACAATATAGTTGTTGAACGGGTATTTCTTACCTGCTTCTTGTGTTTTGATTCACGACAAAATACATCATTCATTTTCAATAGTAACTGATATATGAATTTGATAGACCATTGTTCTTGTGAGAGAGACTCTCTCTAGTATATATTTA
>NW_018438420.1:0-286 GCF_002113885.1 Mizuhopecten yessoensis
GTCTGTCTGTCTGTCTGTCCACCCAATGGTCACCACTAGCAATAGCACCTAATGCAATAAGGCAACTTATTTTATTATGTCTCTTTGTTATGGACCTTTAACTTTTTTTTATCAAATCAACTCAGAGACAATTCTGACCAAGCACGATCTTTGAGACATAAGGATAAGACAACTGATTCCATTACGCCTCTTTTGTTGGGAAAGATGACATTTCCTCAAAGAAAAATGACGGAGTAAAGTACATTGAAACCATCATAGCACTAGACTAGTCTGCAAGGTGCCATAA
>NW_018438421.1:0-286 GCF_002113885.1 Mizuhopecten yessoensis
TACAGTTCTTTATAACTACGTATTTCATATACATGCAGTTAGCCAAGGATTTTAGACGATGAGTTGACTATCAACAATAATTGCCAGTTTGGCTGTAATTGGCCCGACACCCGGAGTCGTTGCTGACCGGCCGGTTGTTAGGAAGTTTTGGCTTTTCTGCGACGTTTTAAAGTCGCTAAAAGTGAACACGAAAAACTGTTCAATCAAACGTTGACTATAATAGGAAGATTAAGCGATTTTCAATCTTATAAGTGATATCCTAACTCCGATTACATGTATTTATATA
>NW_018438422.1:0-286 GCF_002113885.1 Mizuhopecten yessoensis
AAAACAAACATCATTGTTCTCTATCCCATGGTCGACCCGCACTCTTGATGGCAGGCCATATTCTTCTGATGCATGGATGAATAAATGGACAACAGTCAAAGACTTGTTGTTGGTATTTGCACGTAGAAAAGTTACAAGCCTGCTGTAACCATCAATTCCTCCAGGAATTACCATTTGCCATCTGATGTAATAAACAAAAATAATAAGATTTTTATTCGAGAGTAAAAGAAATTCCCCAGCTTGTGGTCATTGGTTACCGTGTTTATCTAACTCTCATTGCTTATTT
>NW_018438423.1:0-286 GCF_002113885.1 Mizuhopecten yessoensis
CTTCTCTCCATTCTAAATCTTCAACATTTTCATAGTTGCTTTCTCCATTCTTGTTGTTAATCTTGTTAACAAACTTCTTAGACTTGTTAAGGAACATTCTAATAGCTTCTAAACCTGATTCTTGTCCACTGTCCTTGCAGTCAAGGTTTTCGAAAGCTTTTTCAATAACCTTGAAGTCATCAGTAAATGCACTGTAAATACGTGGTTTTCCACCGAATCCAATAACTGCGATTCTAGCATTAGCCTTAGCTTTCTTTAATTCGTCAACTAAGTCATTCAACTTTTC
>NW_018438424.1:0-286 GCF_002113885.1 Mizuhopecten yessoensis
CTGTTGTATATTATTATTATCATAAAGTTAAGTATGTTTTGTATACTAGAGTAGACAAGAAAACCTTGAAGCAATGAATTTATTTAAAGTCATGTAACCTATAGTCTATAGAACCAAAGACAGTCAGTTAGATGTTTACAGGAGGCTCAGGTAAGTCCACATCCTAAAAGTTTTAATGCTATTCTTTTTCCATGAGAATGTTATTTCCTTAGGCTGATCCATTTCAGTGCCTGAGGAGAAGCTTTTTGAAGCAATATGACCAAATTACCCATTTTGGGTCTCCCCC
>NW_018438425.1:0-286 GCF_002113885.1 Mizuhopecten yessoensis
TTCATATGGGAATTTCAAAGGTTAAGCTATTTAAAAGATATTGTTCGTACAAGGTATCAAAAGATGCAAGCATGCACAGAAAAACCAGTGAAGAGTCTGCTATATACCCCTTTACTTTGTAAGAGCGGGAGGGGGGATAATAGGGTAATTACACCAGCTTAGAACTGATAAAATCTTGGTTCTTTCAAGCAGAATATGAACAATCAGTATCATAATCATAACTTTAGTTTTCAAAATAAGTTTTTTCCAGACTAGGTTAGGTTTGTTTGTGTTTTACGTCCTATTA
>NW_018438426.1:0-286 GCF_002113885.1 Mizuhopecten yessoensis
CGAATCAGATTTAGTATACATTGTAATGCATATTTCAGTACAACATAATATTAGACCTTTTCAAGTCACACGTCCTCATCTGATAAAAGAGGATTTCCCTTGATATTAAGTCTAACAATTGTAATCATGATGTTTAAACAGTAACAAAATAAATAAGCTTACTGAAACATTATGTTATATGATTTCTCAATTACCTAATGATTTATATATGAAACTAAGTTCTCAAACATGCAGTGACGTATTCTATCGTGCTACGCACTTAAAATGGAAGTGATGCTGTTATTAC
>NW_018438427.1:0-286 GCF_002113885.1 Mizuhopecten yessoensis
ATATGTTTTTAGTAAGTGGTCAATTCTTTATAAATGTATGTAGTATATTCTATTTATATTTCTAAACATTTTCTTTAGATTGGGAAGTACGGTTTATGAAAATATCTTATTACACAACCTTGAAACTTTTCATAATATATTTATACATTCTATTTATGTATTGAGGCATTTGTTATCATTTTCTTCACTTTAAGATGTTAACCACTTTGTTTTCGTAACATCCTGTTACTTTTCCGTTTAGCGTTAGATATAAACGATTCGTAGACGTGTTCGGTCAGCAGACCAG
>NW_018438428.1:0-286 GCF_002113885.1 Mizuhopecten yessoensis
TGTTAATCAAGAACAGACTGATTTTAGTGTTATTTTTTTAATTGTTTTTTTTTATTGATTTAACCTTTTCATAAACCTTCCCGAATTATTTTCGAATTTTCAAAATTTAATTTCCTTGTTGCAAACGACCTTCTAGTTCTTTATTGTAACACCTGTGCCCTGTGGCTATTCTGGACCACTGAATTTACAGGTACAAATGGCTCTATCAAGGTTCAGTTACCCATTAATTGATGCTAGGTTCTGCTACCAATTAGTGTAGACTATTTATGTAACACCCAGTTAGTAA
>NW_018438429.1:0-286 GCF_002113885.1 Mizuhopecten yessoensis
TTCTGTCGTAATCAGGAAAGTGTGAAAGACACCAATTATCAAAGGGATAATTAACAAGTTTCGGGTAACTGTAGACACTAACGTCGTGATAACGTCGCAAAATGGTTTATGGGGAAAAGGAACCGTATTTATAAAACCCCTATCGGGTTCGTTATCGATGATGCAAGGGTTATGCCTAGTTGTTCTTTTCTGTTGTCAAATTATAAGGAAAAAACATATCAGTAGATAACATTTTCTTTAGAGACGTTTGTAGTTCTTCAATTCTTGTCGATTTATCAAGGTCAAA
>NW_018438430.1:0-286 GCF_002113885.1 Mizuhopecten yessoensis
TGATCCAGCAGTATTAAGCATGGTGTACCCCATCACAAAACATTTATATATTTCAGACACGTACCTCCTGCGTCTAATACCAAATACTTCGTGCCAGGACAGATGGCTTCCAGGCCGGCAATATCCTCGCCTGCCTGACATAGTTCCTGCCCCCGCTTTCCTACGGGAATGTGCTTGCAATATATCGATGCTGCCTCTGGCTCCAGAGCGATGTCGAGCTGGTCAGATCTGATGCCTGCCTGCAACAGAAACCACAAATAGACGTTATGAGTTTGAACTAATATAT
>NW_018438431.1:0-286 GCF_002113885.1 Mizuhopecten yessoensis
CACCACAAATTGAATGATACAATGTAGCATATCAATATATAGGTCACCAAAGGTCAAATCGATCATCAATATGCGATGTATATGGCTAAAGCTGTCAAAGTGGTAGCATTTAGGATCGCAGATATTCTAGTCACGTGACACCAGGGTCCATGTATAAAGCTGAGCTTTAAGGTAGGCGTGTATATTTGCATAGAAACAGTAAACATGTATTTGTGCATGCATGCTGGTTAGAGCACCAACGACTCTCTGTCTTCAACGATTGCGTTTATATATTTTGTGTCTAAAA
>NW_018438432.1:0-286 GCF_002113885.1 Mizuhopecten yessoensis
AACGTACAGAATATATGCCTAGTTAGCTTGCAGTGTAAATATGATTGGCGTAATTTTACATGGTTAAAGGAGAATGTGTATAACAATAGATATGCCACAAATATATGTACATGTAGATAACACATCTCATAATGCACGTGTTCATTATGTGAACGGATACATTTCACTGGGGCCTAGGGGCCTAAAACTTTATTAATTAGCTTTATGATGTTTTGAAAGGAGAACACTAACAAAAGACAGTGCATATAATCCTGAACAATGTTATGAATAAAAATAGAGGGACATT
>NW_018438433.1:0-286 GCF_002113885.1 Mizuhopecten yessoensis
ATGAAGGTCAAAGGTCATAATCTAGATACTAACTGCTGAGGATGAAGGTCAAAGGTCACAAACTGCTTAGCCTGAAGGTCAAAAGTTATAAACTAACAGAAAATTTTGTTTGGTGATCAATTGAAATTGGAATAAAAACATATTAAGATGAAGTCAGTACCACTGCACTAGTTAAAATAGGAAAAAACAGTCAACTTCAGGAATACTTAAATAAGTGTTACAGCTCAGTCAATAAAGTAATCATTATTGGTGGGAGACTATGGATTGCTTTGCAGAAGATGAAGCA
>NW_018438434.1:0-286 GCF_002113885.1 Mizuhopecten yessoensis
TCTCTCAGGATTTCCAATTTTGACAACCAGTCTTATTTAGAAAAGTTTTAAGCATAATTTATTTTTCAGCATGAACCAGAAAGTTGTGGAAAACATCAATGCCAGTGAAATTATTCATTGATAACAAATTAATATGAGGTCTTTGTGTTCATACATGTATTCTTCGTGAAAAAAAGCACCCATTCCATCATTGATAAATCCAGGCCACCAGACCCCACCATCCAATCTTATCCAGATAAAAGTTCCATCTGAAACAGATACATGTACAGGACCACAACTCTTCATA
>NW_018438435.1:0-286 GCF_002113885.1 Mizuhopecten yessoensis
TTGACCTTTAACCCAGTGACCCTGAACTTTGTTCAGTTGACTTATTCTTTAATTCCGACCACTTTGCTTCATGATATCATAACAAAATGTTCATTAGTGAAAAGATACAAAATTTGACATTGACATTTGAACCTTATGACCTTAACCTTTGACCTCTAATTTTACCGCAGTGTGTCTCTTTGTTTAATTACGACCAGCTTTGCTTCATAATGTAAATAAATGTTCATTAGTGAAAAGCTACAAATTTGACCTTGACCTTTGACCTTGACCTTTGGTCAGTTGACTC
>NW_018438436.1:0-286 GCF_002113885.1 Mizuhopecten yessoensis
TTAGATCCCCCTGTGGCCGCAAGAAAACGTACATTGAGAAACTCACTCAATTTTGCAGAGGATTAGGGTGGGTTAGGCCATATACATCACATATAACTATAACGTTAATGGATACTGTATGCGAATTCTCTTTTGAATATGTAGAGGACCGTGATTGGAAAGGCATTGTCTTATAACCTCAACATAACACTCGCTTTGTTTCCATGACATCGACAACAGTAATGAATGGCTGAGCCATGCATTGCTTAGCCTAATATTATTATGAAAGGAATAGACACAATTAAGA
>NW_018438437.1:0-286 GCF_002113885.1 Mizuhopecten yessoensis
TAGCCTGTCTATACACATACATATCGCTTGTCAGTGGTCGGCCTCAACAAAACAGGTAACCGATCCTGTTACTCGTGTGTGTGTCTACCTGTGGTTCATGAACTGTGACGAAAACGTGTACAGCACACATTCATAATGCACTCGAGGGACATGTACAACTAGACTGCACAGATATGTAAACAAGCTACAAAATAATGAAGATGGGGTTCCCAGTGTTTTATAAACACCACGAAACCTAATATAATGTTACATAAGGCAGTCTCTGCGTGCGACTGCTACGTATTTG
>NW_018438438.1:0-286 GCF_002113885.1 Mizuhopecten yessoensis
ATAGACAATACATTGCTTGAGATTTTCCTTAACTTTGAGATGTTTGATTATAAATATATAATATACAAGTGGGCCCAGGTACTGTATTTCGTATAATGAGCACTCAGGACGCTTTAAAAATTGTATTAAAGAGGGATGCTTATTAGGGTAATAAAATGTGAGTTACAAAAGAATGAGCCGAGCGTGGCTGCAGGTTTGGAAGTAAAACGTTTCATCTGCTTCATGGGATGTTAACCTGACGTTATTCTCTAATTTGAAGTGTAAATACTATGAATTTAACGGGCAC
>NW_018438439.1:0-286 GCF_002113885.1 Mizuhopecten yessoensis
GAAATTTCCTTTGGCCGAGAATATTCA
This sequence comes from Mizuhopecten yessoensis, assembly GCF_002113885.1. Lineage (NCBI taxonomy): Eukaryota > Metazoa > Mollusca > Bivalvia > Pectinida > Pectinidae > Mizuhopecten > Mizuhopecten yessoensis. The sequence continues at coordinate 28 of NW_018438439.1, forward strand.
AGATTTATTCAAACTTTAGTTCCTTGGCTAATCAATACAACATACATAAAACAAAATACAAAGTATAGGTTCTCTTAAATAAAGATGATGCTCATTGATATATACATTCTTAATGTGTTGGCTTGAAAGGTAAATTTCCTTAACTATTTATTATTTTGGACACTAAAGGATCCGTACCAATGCCAAAAACTGTAACTAAGTGTGGGAAACAGTATTTCGGAAAGACTTAGTTTTGATAAATCATTTCTGAAAGAAAAAC
>NW_018438440.1:0-286 GCF_002113885.1 Mizuhopecten yessoensis
CCAGGTTTACAACACCTTGATCATCACTGCGGTGAACAAGGGGAAGTAACTCCCAATGCACAAATGTCATCAGTGACCAAGCTGGCAGTATGTCAGCAAAACTGTCTAGTTATGACCTTATAAGATTTTACAAAGCACTGATCAAAGGAATCCCATATTTATACATACTTCCTACAAAATTCATCTATTCAGTGTTAAATTCAACCAAGGTTTAACTCATTCACCCTTGAAATTTCATAACGAACTATTCCAACCTTTGAATTGGAATGGTTCAAATATGTCTCCA
>NW_018438441.1:0-286 GCF_002113885.1 Mizuhopecten yessoensis
ACTGTCGTCGTTCACTCAGGTATGACTGTATCCAGCAAAGTGCGGAAATAAATAAGGATATATCTGTTATAATGACGTTAAATATGGATACATTTGTTATATTGACGTAAAATACTGATACATTTGTTATATTGACGTAAGATAAGGAAACATTTGTTATATTGATGTTAAATAAGGATACATTTGTTATATTGACGTAAGATAATGATACATTTGTTAAATTGACGTAAGATAAGGATAGATTTGTTATATTGACGTAGAATAAGGATATCTTTGTGATATTGAC
>NW_018438442.1:0-286 GCF_002113885.1 Mizuhopecten yessoensis
AACGTCACACATATTTGTTATCATAGTGAACTCCAACGTCATACATATTTGTTATCATAGTAAACTCCAACGTCATACACATTTGTTATTATAGTGAAATTCAACGTCATACATATTTGTTAGTATACTGAACTCCAACGTCATACACATTTGTTATTATAGTGAACTTCAACGTCATACACATTTGTTATCATAGTGAACTCCAACGTCATACACATTTGTCAGTGTATTATAGTGAACTCCAACGTCATAAACATTTGTTATCATAGTGAACTCCAACGTCATA
>NW_018438443.1:0-286 GCF_002113885.1 Mizuhopecten yessoensis
ACTATCTCATGATGCCTTACACAGGTCGCAATTAAGCTAAACCCTATACACAGGTCGCACTTAAGGTATACCTCCGATCTAAACACTATCTCATGATGTCATACACAGATCTCACTTAAGGTACATCTCTAATCTAAACTCTGTCTCATGACCCCATACACAGGTCGCACTTAAGGTACACCTCCGATATAAACACTATCTCATGATATCATACAAAGGTCGCACTTAAGGTACATCTCTAATCTAAACACTGTCTCATGATGCCTTACACAGGTCTCACTTAAGG
>NW_018438444.1:0-286 GCF_002113885.1 Mizuhopecten yessoensis
GCAAGTATATATGAACCCGTAGAAGATGACTGTACTTACACTTCCGGTATACCGACATTTTGCCCGATCCGGAGTCTCCACATATTTCGTTAGCGTTCCCTGGACACAGAGTCGTGCACGGGGTTTCAGATTCTTGAGACAGCTTTGCTGAGGCCGGAAAACAGAAGCAACCCGTATCCTTAGGAGAGAAATATCAAAATGTTGCATTATGCATTATTACATGTGTGCACACGTTATAGTTTCAAGGCGTATTTTGTTGATAAACTAGTATGATAATGGACAGTTA
>NW_018438445.1:0-286 GCF_002113885.1 Mizuhopecten yessoensis
AAAAATAATGATAGAGGTAAGTTGGGGAAAAGTTTGGTAATCGCTATAGCATAAAAAAAGTTCATATTACATATATGACGATATACGGAATGGTCGTTATATCGATATATAGCTTATATTCCTGTTCCTGGATAAAGAAACATCGGGTCGAATTTAAAATATCGTTACTGTCACCGAGGTGTGCCAAATAGAATTTAACAATTTCTGTCTGTAACTAGGTATAAATAGGTACGCGGTGTGAAAAAGTAATACGTTGCTGAAAAGGGGCGTTAAACTCGTCTGGTGG
>NW_018438446.1:0-286 GCF_002113885.1 Mizuhopecten yessoensis
AAAATCGGAATTCTCACGCGTATCATACAGATTATTAGTTGGCCCCTACTGGTCATGTTGTAAGTAAAGATTGAGGAGATCGGCTATTGTAAAAAAGTATGAAATTTCCTTGATTTCATGTTCATTCAGTCGACGTAATACATACTTTCCTTATTATTTGGAGATAACACAAATATCTAAACGTGTAATTGAACGTTAACCATCAATGCACATAATACTACTAATAATTTAGATTATAAACAAATGCAATGAATTTGCAGGGTTTCTATTTCACACTTATTTTTGA
>NW_018438447.1:0-286 GCF_002113885.1 Mizuhopecten yessoensis
CTTATAACTGAATCAGATAAAACACAATAGAGTGTGCACTGTCTGGTTTTGTTTTTATCAATTGATACATTTGCCTTTTTGTAAAAGAGGAAGTCACATTTGACACATCTTTGTATAGGGTTAGTCCATCTTTGTCTATTAATAGTTTTAGCTGCCATGTTTTTAAGGAACTGTGTAGGTTCTTTAAACTGAATATCGTTTTGGAAAATTGAAATTGCAAACAGAACTTGCAGCGTATTGATTGTATTGTTATATTTGTGTGCACTTTTATTTTCACGTAAAAAAA
>NW_018438448.1:0-286 GCF_002113885.1 Mizuhopecten yessoensis
GAAGGAAATGTAACTTCGTACACTCCATATTATAAGGAATGTTAGCTATGCACTTATTTTTCGTAGAATATTGCGTTATATCTGGATCATAACCCATTACACTTTGGAGTTAGACCATTCTAGACGAAATATTTATATTAAAAAATATTTGCTGAACGAATTGCTGAATTTTGTGTTTCTTTATGTTTTACTGCTGTTTCGTTGACTTTGGATTAAAACAGTCTAGCAGGTTAGACAGGTTAGAACATAGAAATTGTTGACTGTTTCAAATATTTGGGAATGTTTT
>NW_018438449.1:0-286 GCF_002113885.1 Mizuhopecten yessoensis
ATATTCATAGGCGTTGACTCTACCTTTATAATTTTATGATTTTACTTCTGTATCTTCGCTAAATACCTTAAACATCACCATACCTGTACATAACCCACTGGCCTGATAACATATATCCCCTTTGCAATTGGACGGGCAGGTTGTGTTGCAGGTACCACCATAATAGCCAGGTTTGCATGCTGAAATAACAACATCAGCAGTCATTTGAGGTAAAATGACCACATCGTTCACTTTACACTACCAAAAAAAGATAAATTAGGTATATGTTCAAACTTGACTTACAAGA
>NW_018438450.1:0-286 GCF_002113885.1 Mizuhopecten yessoensis
TAAATAGGGTTAATTTGGTTTGTTTTGTTAAGTGACCCGATACATGAATGTAATGCTTGTATTGCGAAACTTATCGTTTTACAAAGATAATATTTTAAAAGGATAGTCATGTTAGACACCATAGTGTTTCTAACCAATTGTTAGACAAACCTTTTTATTGGATAATCTTCTTTACTTTATAATATATAACGGGTTTTTCTCTCCTACACAGCAATAGCATATTGGAACTTCATCGATTCTTACTTTGTTTTCAGCCAAATTTAGTCTGATAGTGAATCGGTTGGAA
>NW_018438451.1:0-286 GCF_002113885.1 Mizuhopecten yessoensis
TTCTTCTGTACCATTGGAGGGATTTTATTCAGATCTGGCCTGGAGCATCCTTGGGCAAGGGAACCAAATTTTGTTTGAAGGAAAAGTGAGGCCTCCCTTGGAGTAAGGAGCAAGGCTCAATAGACGTAAGGAGTGGTCGGGTGGCGTTTAATATGGTTTGGTTTTGTTAAGCATTGTTTAACGTCCTATCAGCAGCCATGGTCATTTAAGGACAGCCTCCCCTGTGTGCAGGTTGCATGCTTGTAATGTATGCGTGTGTGTTTTGGGAGGCTGCGATATGTTCGTG
>NW_018438452.1:0-286 GCF_002113885.1 Mizuhopecten yessoensis
TATAAAGCGAGAAGACGAAACAAGATACTTAAGGTTTGTTAAGTCTCGTCTTTCGGGGCGAAGAAGCGAAACAACGAAAATTAAGGGTTGGTCAATGTCGTGTTGTCGAGGCGAAAAGACAGAGATTTCTTGCCCGAAAAGGCGTGAAAATATGTCACTTTGAACCTATTTTTAATCTTTCGTCTCCCTCTCGGGGGTTGGAGGTAAGGGGTTAAACAGCGAAATGGCACAAATAATCCACCCATTTTCATTATTGTTACTGACAGAAGGACAGAAGCTGCTATGT
>NW_018438453.1:0-286 GCF_002113885.1 Mizuhopecten yessoensis
CACGGAATAAATACAGGCAACTATATCTATTTCTCCACTTTTGAGATAAAAATTATCTTCCGTTCACACTTGACTTAATAGAGCAATATGGCGCACAACGTCGACACGACATTAATGAACGGGAAATAAACGTTTTCTGTTTGCAGTTTTTCATTGAAAAATATGTTCATATTCAGTTTAAGGTGCTATTATATACTTATCTATTGTATTGTCCTGTATTGTAGGTTTCGCACAGTAAAGAGAAATGGAAAATACGCAACCTGTCCTTGTGTTAAATAACACAGCA
>NW_018438454.1:0-286 GCF_002113885.1 Mizuhopecten yessoensis
TTTATTTATGAGGCAGATGACAGTATTGTACCCCATGTAAATAACTTCTTTTATAAGTCATAGTGCTCTATATTAGTAAGTTGAAGTCTAGTTTCTCACCTATTAATATGTGAGCTCCTTTATGCAACTTCGTAATATCTTTTAAAATATATTTAAATACATAAGTATTTTCCCAATATTGATGATATTATTCTTTAGAACCTTATGCAAGTTTAATAAAAATCATAACTTTTTACCTGTTAAATCACAGGTAGATCTACAGGTAAAATATCTCAGGTAAATATAG
>NW_018438455.1:0-286 GCF_002113885.1 Mizuhopecten yessoensis
CTATCACATCTATAGAATGATAGAAATATCAACAGACAAACAAAGCTATATATTGGAACCATCACATCTACAATACGACCGACAAATAAAGAAACACAACTTTTATTTCCAAGATCATAAACTCCTAGAGAATCATTTTCTCAATAGGTCGACTTTTGTTATTTTTCATTTGCTGATGACTATTTCCATACTAATATTGCAATTAATGCAATTGTTAAGAAAATTGTTAAGAATAATTCTGAAAACTATATGACCATCATCAATATATCAATAACATAAAACTATA
>NW_018438456.1:0-286 GCF_002113885.1 Mizuhopecten yessoensis
TTGTCATTTTCCAGACGAAAATATGGTGTATTTGAACCTACCATCTGACGATTAAGTAGAAAATGTAAGCATATTGGATAATCTGCCTTTTGGAATGGCCATCTAACTTTACTGTGGTTTTCTCTTTCAGGCACATCGGTACTCAACACCACATGTGAGAGATGTCTAGTAGGGAGGACATACTCCCCATCCACGTCGGCGTCAGACAGATGTCAGATCTGTACGAACTGTGGACGTTTCGATGTCATAGCTGAATGCAATGGCACGCACAATCGAATCTGTAAGG
>NW_018438457.1:0-286 GCF_002113885.1 Mizuhopecten yessoensis
ATGAAAAATACAAGATTAGAAAAACGGACGTACAGAAGTTCAAAACGAAAGAACAAGAAAATTGATATCTGAAAAAAATACAAATAAATCTTGGCGGTTCTCTTTCTTTCATGTGAAATGTCCTTAAGATTGTTTTTTCTTAACAGGATTAAACAATATTTATAAAACCACAATTGAATACGTTTAGCATAGCTATGCAGTAGAAAATTCAAACGTTTAATGCAAATGTGAGGATCCTTCTTTAATGGAAAAGAAATGAATAATTTCCGAACTCCCTTTCAATTCT
>NW_018438458.1:0-286 GCF_002113885.1 Mizuhopecten yessoensis
TTACATGTGTACATTACCAGTATAACATGTGTACATCACCAGTATTACACGTGTACATCACCAGTATGACATGTGTACATCACCAGTATTACATGTGTACATCACCATATTAGATGTGTACATCACCAGTCTAGCATGTGTACATCACCATATTAGATGTGTACATCACCAGTATAGCATGTGTACAACACCATATTAGATGTGTACATCACCAGTATTACACGTGTACATCACCAGTACAACACGTGTACATCACCGGTATGACACATGTACATCACCAGTATTA
>NW_018438459.1:0-286 GCF_002113885.1 Mizuhopecten yessoensis
TTGTTTTCTCATTGCTGTAAACCTTGTTTTCTCATTGCTGTATACTTTTTTGTTCTCATTGCTGTTTACCTTGTTTTCTCATTGCTGTATACCTTTTTGTTCTCAAAGCTGTGTACCTTGTTTTCTCATTGCCGTATAAACAAAAAATTTCATTGCTGTGTACCTTGTTTTCTCATTGCTGTAATCCTTGTTTTCTCATTGCTGTGTACCTGGTTTTCTCATTGCTGTATACATTGTTTTCTCATTGCTGTATACCTTTTTGTTCTCATTGCCGTATACCTTGTTT
>NW_018438460.1:0-286 GCF_002113885.1 Mizuhopecten yessoensis
AAATTGATTATCGCTGTAATACAATTAAAAACAAAACTTAACTTTTCATTACAAATATTGGTACAGGAGTCTCTGCCTAAGATGTGATGATCACATCCTTTGTATAGAACAATAATTCCATCTATTATCTAGTCATCTATTATTTATCACGGTATGATTAGAAATACGATAATTGGTATTAGTCGCCATATTTAGTCATTATGTCAAAATATAGAGTACCGTCCATATAATGGAAGGAATAGTATGCGCTTAAACAATAATTATCCAATGAAATGTATATTTTACA
>NW_018438461.1:0-286 GCF_002113885.1 Mizuhopecten yessoensis
TTTTTAATCAACTATTTTGTGTTGTTTTAGGAACATGTTCATCAAATTTTCTAAAGATCAATTTAATAATAAAAAGTATTATTTACAGTCCACTAGATTAACCAATTATGTAAAAAAAAAACATGTTCGTAGAGTTTTTCACCGTTTGACTCCTCAGGAGGAACTAATTTCTTCATTAAAGTTGTATGTAGTCTTATCTACACAAATAAGTGACGACAGAATATATCATATAAGTAGCTAAAAGCTCACATAACAAACGCACGGTCGAAGCTTCCGGTATATTTCT
>NW_018438462.1:0-286 GCF_002113885.1 Mizuhopecten yessoensis
CAACCTCTTACCCTACGGAATATCATCTAGTCCGGGAATCTTTCAGCGAATCATGTAAAACCTACTACAGGGCATTGTGCATGTAGTGGTCTGAGTAGATGACATCTTGATATCAGGGAAGAATCGCCAGGATCACCTGAGGAACCTAGATGAATTACTTGCTCGTTTGGACAAAGCAGGAGTGAGACTGAAAAGGACAAAGTGTATATTTCTGTCAGATGAAGTGGTCTACTTGGGACATAAGATCAACAGCAAGGGGATACAGTCCATAGCAGAAAAAGTCCGA
>NW_018438463.1:0-286 GCF_002113885.1 Mizuhopecten yessoensis
CAGATATGTAACTGTATGTATACATATCCAATACCAGATTTGTAGCTGTATGTATACATATCCAATACCAGATATGTAGCTGTATGTATAAATATCCCAAACCAGATATGTAACTGTATGTATACATATCCAATACCAGATATGTAGCTGTATGTATACATATCCAATACCATATTTGTAGCTGTATGTACACATATCCAAAACCAGATCTGTAGCTGTATGTATACATATCCAATACCGGTTTGTAGCTGTATGTATACATATCCAATACCAGATATGTAACTGT
>NW_018438464.1:0-286 GCF_002113885.1 Mizuhopecten yessoensis
ATCCGAGTGGATTTAAGAAAACACCACTTGGATCTGTTATATTGAAAAAAAAATAGTTAGAAAATATGGTTGATTTTAAACATATAAATATAATCCATCCCTGATGTGATATCCCGAGCGTTTGAATAACCTTATGTGATGTATAAGGTTATTCAAACGCTCGGGATAACATATTGAGCAAAAGACCCCCGGCAAAGCATCGGGTCTCCTGCTCAATATGTTATCCCTTGGGTTTGAATAGCCTTTTCTCCCACACCTGACAGATTTATCTCCCGTTTTGCCGGTG
>NW_018438465.1:0-286 GCF_002113885.1 Mizuhopecten yessoensis
CACAGGTATGATGTGTAAGGTAACACAGGTATGATGTGTAAGGTAGCACAGATATGATGGGCAAGGTAACACAGGTATGATGTGTAAGATAGCACAGGTATGATGTGTAAGGTAACACAGGTATGATGTGTAAGAAAGCACAGGTATGATGTGTAAGGTAACACAGTTATGACATGTAAGGTAACACAGTTATATTGTGTAAGGTAGCACAGATATGATTGGCAAGGTAACACAGTTATATTATGTAAGGTAACACAGGTATGATGTGTAAGGTAACACAGGTATG
>NW_018438466.1:0-286 GCF_002113885.1 Mizuhopecten yessoensis
ACGTATATTTGTACAAGCCACACAAAACCTAACCCATGCAAATCTACTAAAATACACTATCAAACTGGTAGAGGCAAACTGGTTGACCCCTGCCCTCTATACTAGAGGGTGTTACAACCTATACCATATAGATTATATTTTTGAGTACCCGGGGCTACGTTTCAGAGACAAGCTAACTGTCCAACTAGCGGACGTATTATGTTTACAAGCAACTATCAGACTGGCAGAGGCAAACTCTTCAATGTAGCCTTGGGTACTACAAACTAGAATCTATATGGTATAGGGT
>NW_018438467.1:0-286 GCF_002113885.1 Mizuhopecten yessoensis
CGCTAGCGGTACCATATATATTGAGCACAATTGTCAACCTGGATTATTTCCAGATCCAGCCAACTGCCTAGGACACATGAAATATAGTGATTTGAATTGAATGTTTGTTTTTAAATTTTGTTGTTGTTGTTAAATCAAAAATCAAGAGCACTTCTTTCACTTAATGCTTAGCTGAATGTGCTACTTGTGTGTTTCTGATATTGAAGCTGAAATTTCAGTTTTGTTTAGTGTTCAAGTCGAATATAGCGTGTAATATATCTTAACTAATACATCTAGAACCCTTAAA
>NW_018438468.1:0-286 GCF_002113885.1 Mizuhopecten yessoensis
AGTATTTCAGCTTAAGTTGAAAATATAAAATGTTAACGGACGACACACGATGACGGATGAGCTAAAAGCTCAGGTGACCTAAAAATAATAATTAAAACATATTCCAGTATTTCAAAATATTTATTCATTTTATGATACTGAAGATCTATACAGTACATAAATACAAAGTTTTGCATGGCATAACATCAAAAGGTGAGAAACTCAGGGGGGAAACAAAACCATGTACATGCGGAAACAGAAAAATAACACAATCTAGGTCGACACAATCAAAATCCAGCACACCCCT
>NW_018438469.1:0-286 GCF_002113885.1 Mizuhopecten yessoensis
CAAAATACAATGAAAATATAATAGCAAAACATAAACTCACAAACCTGCACTAAAAACCGAATATATGACGAGGTGATTCCAGAATGGCACATGTAATTGTATTTTCCGATGGTACTTTTGTTTAAACAGCGGTATGGCACTTGCGCTATTTTTCAACAAAATAACGCATCATCGCATACCAGTCGCGTCAGCACAACTTTCTTCAGTAAAACACATAGGAGTAAATATTACGACCCACATTTTTGCTCATTAATGTATTCATACGAAGGTACATTGTTGCAATTTA
>NW_018438470.1:0-286 GCF_002113885.1 Mizuhopecten yessoensis
GAAACACGTGTCAACCCATCATATAGTGAAACACGTGTCAACCCATCAGATAGTGAAAAATGTGTCAACCCATCAGAAAGTCATACACATGTCAACGAATTAGAAAGTGAAACACGTGTCAACCCAATAGATAGTACACCATGTGTAAACCCATTAGAAAGTCATACACTTGTCAACCCATTAAAAAGTCATACACTCGTCAACCCATTAAACAAGTCCGTTTTTCCCCTTTATTGAAATTGAAAGAGTAAACTATTTGTAAAGTGAATGTCCTGTTCAATGATAG
>NW_018438471.1:0-286 GCF_002113885.1 Mizuhopecten yessoensis
CCTGTGACTCATGTGCCCGCAGGAAGTCTGGTCCTACAAGAGGCCAAGCCCCTCTGTCCCCTTCGGTTCCAGTGGGGGCGACATTAGAGCGAATTGCTATTGACACCCTAGGTGGGCTACAAACTACGGAGAATGGAAATAATTACATTATAGTGGTGAGAGATTATTTCTCCAAGTGGGCGGAAGCAATATGCTGTAGCAAATCATACCGCACAAACAGTAGCTGACAAATTAGTCACAGAGTGTATCTGCAGAATTTGGTGCACCTGTCGGTATCCATACAGAT
>NW_018438472.1:0-286 GCF_002113885.1 Mizuhopecten yessoensis
CTGTATAATATGGATACCAGTATAAACCAGACCTTCAACTAGGTCAAACTGTATATATTTGATGTAATCAGACCTGTGATATATGGATACCTGTATAAACAAGACCTTCATCTAGGTCCACCTGTACACCTTTTATGTAAACTGAACCTGTATGATATGGATACCTGAATTTACCAGACCTTCATCTAGGTCCCACTGTGTATATTGTTATGTTAACTGAACCTGTGTAATATGGATACCTGTATAAGGCAGACCTTCATCTAGGTCCCACTGTATATATTTTTTT
>NW_018438473.1:0-286 GCF_002113885.1 Mizuhopecten yessoensis
ACAACTACATGTATTTACAACCCAGGGTTGGGTCACCCCCTTGTCCAGCATTTACCTAGTTTTTGAAACAAGGTCGTTCACACCAAAAGTATGATTAGGACCCTTGTTTTTGTTCCAGATCAGTACGGTTTGTTGATAAGTCACCCCATGACCTACAAAAATGGTGTCTGCTCATGAGGGAAATTTAGCGATTGAAAATCGAGGAATTTAGCAGCTGTTGGTGATAATAAGTGCCGATTTGGATCAATAAATAATCCATTTATCGATATATTTGAGGTATGTGTTG
>NW_018438474.1:0-286 GCF_002113885.1 Mizuhopecten yessoensis
CTACATGGACTGAGGTTTTATTAGCAGTTTTAAACTTCTTCCACATGTAGACAGTAAATGGATGTAAGAATAAATGCTGTGGTGAGAAAAGACAATGTTACATAAGGCCAAGGCGTTTGTAACGAATTGTACATATGGTAAGTGATTGTACGGATTATTGTTACTTCTGGAAGAGCTTTGTAATGGAAGCTTGGAACAGTAGGTGCTACTGTGAAGGCTGAGGCAGTATTTTAAGAATTAGTGCTGCTGACAAGACCTTATATTTGCAATATGTCAAGCCAGATAC
>NW_018438475.1:0-286 GCF_002113885.1 Mizuhopecten yessoensis
AAAAATGGAAGAGCAGGTAGGAGAAAATAAATAAAGTCCAACTGTTCCTAACTTCTATTAATCGTATCATTATTGAAATATAGAAGAGTTTGTACCATACCAGTATTATCAACGGCTTATGAAAAAAGGAGCGTTATTTGCCAAAGGATGCTTTATACCTAATTTGGTTTAAGTACGTCCATTCGTTTTGAAGGAAAAACATTTTCAAACCGATTGTTTCTTTCTTTCCCCTAATGGGACCGCTCTCCTGCCCCAAGGGAGCAACACCTTCCTTTTATACAATGTT
>NW_018438476.1:0-286 GCF_002113885.1 Mizuhopecten yessoensis
GTTATCTATTGAAGCAAAATGTTAACTAATCCATTGAAGTTTTAACTGTGTAAAAAAAAAACTTTCTATGAGGAGGGTGCTGTTTTATACCAAGGGTATCAACCCACGCCTCCACCCTCCCTCCCCCCGCTCCCCATCCCCCAACTGGTTTTTTTCTATTATGACAAAAATCAGTCTACATGTACATGTAGTTTGTCTATTGCAGCAAAATTTTAACTTTTCAATAAACCATTTTTGTTTATTATGGAGACTGTAACATAGGGTACACCCACCCCACCCCCACCCC
>NW_018438477.1:0-286 GCF_002113885.1 Mizuhopecten yessoensis
AACAAATGATGTCAGTGTATTCATAACAGAAAATGATTCAAAAGGTAATAAATATAACGGAATTCGTATACTTGTATATGTTTAAACTGTTATCACGCAAATCAAACAAAGTTTCTATTGAATTAAGTTTATAAGTCATGTATATGCAAATGTTAATTATTCAGGATTGGATAAATATTGTTCTTTTATTTGGCGTCAAATAAATTACAAAAAGATGTTTTAAGTGAGGACGTTTTTCTGTTGAATGAATATCTTCTCGGTCCATGTTATTGTCTTTTGTGTCGAC
>NW_018438478.1:0-286 GCF_002113885.1 Mizuhopecten yessoensis
TTGTAGTGTATGTGATATAAGGTGAGAAAGTATGTTCAATTCATCCTGAACATGAAATTGTCACAAACACATTTTATGTCATCAGAGGTTACAATCAGCCTGCCATGAAGAAATAATACTGTACTTTGTATTTGAATATAATTTCACACACTTACCTAGGAATCATTGAATTTTATAAGAAACATGTTGCAATATTAAACAGTTTCTTGTAAATAAACACCATTACAAAATTAATGTAATTTACAGCCTGTACCATACACATGTACATGTACACCTACCCATACAC
>NW_018438479.1:0-286 GCF_002113885.1 Mizuhopecten yessoensis
GTGTTAGTTATATACATTTATAATATAGTAAAACCTTAAGATATCGTTTATAGACTTTGATATCATAGCTAATACCATAAGGTGTTATGTCTGGACAGTTATCATATATATTACGCCATAAAATATTATTTTAGAGACAGGTATTATATGTGTAATGCCAATATTTAATATTTATAGACAGGCATTATATAAACAACACCAAAGCTATTATGTTTACACCATCTGTTGCACAATCAAGGGATTTTCATAGACATGCAGTCAATTACTGTGAAATATATAGAAACAT
>NW_018438480.1:0-286 GCF_002113885.1 Mizuhopecten yessoensis
TCTACACAATTCTGGTAATCCATGTACTTGTATAATTAACCAGTCGACACTGTGGATCTGATGTTGAGATTTCCTTTCAGGAAACTGCCTACTCTACCACAGGTTTTCCAATATTGAGCCATTGGGGGTACTTCATCATAATCTACACTCTCCAACAAAAAATGCCAATCATCGATTGTCGAATTTTGTTTGGTTCTTGGTTATAAAAAAAACCGGGCACTTTGCTTGAGGAAAACCATCTTCCATTGTTGCCTGCAGGATGTAAGTTTGTTGAGGTCATCCTGTA
>NW_018438481.1:0-286 GCF_002113885.1 Mizuhopecten yessoensis
GTAAAAATGAACGACAAATTTACATAAGTGTCGTGACACTTGTTTTTGTTTCCCTTTCCATTCCATATAATGTACTGTACAATTTGTATTTCAATGTATTTTCAAAACATTTGAATAAAACAAAATTAAAACCAAAATGAACGACTACCTTATCGTTCTTTATGATCAATTGCTACCTCTTAGAACCACTCAATCAATATTTAAACTAAACTCAATCAATATTTCAATAAAAATGAAGAGAGGGGGATATGTTATTATTACAGCAGGTTTTGGTCAAAATGTAATG
>NW_018438482.1:0-286 GCF_002113885.1 Mizuhopecten yessoensis
ACATCAAACAGAGAATTTTGACTAAAATGGCCCTTACATAGAAAAGAAATAAAACATAGGGTGACGCAATTAAATCTGTGTTAACACGTAAATCAATACGGGTGCACGTGGCAATTAAATGATACAAATTCCAGAAAATAACCACTATATTCGAGACTATAACCTCAATGTCAATTACAAAGTATGACATCACAACTGTGATTAAGTTAGAAAGAAATTGCTAGAAATAGCACATAGCATTTTCACAGCACGTGTTACAACATACAATGTATGTCGTCTGCTAGAC
>NW_018438483.1:0-286 GCF_002113885.1 Mizuhopecten yessoensis
ATAGTTGATGTAGTACATGTAGTAGTTGTTGGTGTAGTAGTATAACTGTTGATGTAGTACATGTTGTAGTGTTATAGTTGATGTAGTACAAGTAGTAGTTGTTGGTGTAGTAGTGTAATTGTTGATGTAGTTCATGTTGTAGTGTAATAGTTTATGTAGTACATGTAGTAGATAGTGTAGTAGTGTAACTGTTGATGTAGTACATGTTGTAGTGTAATAGTTGATGTAGTACAAGTAGTAATTGTTGGTGTAGTAGTGTAATAGTTAATGTAGTACATGTAGTAGT
>NW_018438484.1:0-286 GCF_002113885.1 Mizuhopecten yessoensis
ATCTGTGAAATCTGTTTCAATATTTGCCTTAAACATTGCAAAGACATAAATCTATAACATATCTATATATTTTTTCTAACGAGTTGTTAAAAACATTGTTAATCAGCATACCTCTAATATTCAAGGTACGTTCCTTTCTGGATTCACTCTAAAGAACACTTTACCGTTCCTACGCCCACTAACTAAATAAAACACTCGATATGAAATAACCGCTTAGAGACTAAAATTTCACGCTCTTAACATTGCCATTATTTTGTTCTTATTGTCTTCAAATGGCATTTGGTGT
>NW_018438485.1:0-286 GCF_002113885.1 Mizuhopecten yessoensis
CATAATGTTTACATGCTATTTCAAATATTTTCAATAAGTGAAATGTTTAATATTTCTAGGAAATGTAATAGGAAAAAAGATCTATATTTTCATTAAGTGTTATCAGGCCATTCGCGATCGTAAAAACAAGTATGGCCTTAGGGAATCCGAGATATCATGGTCCCTTGTAATTGTGTGAAGTTTTATCACAATCCCTAAGGAATGAGCCGGTAGAGCTATGACAATAATTATCTAAGTAGTTATGGTGACCCTGACCTTGACCCAACCACCTCAAACTCGAACTTGT
>NW_018438486.1:0-286 GCF_002113885.1 Mizuhopecten yessoensis
AAAATGTCAACAGCTGCTTCAAAACTTGTCAGTGTCAGAAAGAAGTCTTCAACAGTGTTGCAGTCAAAAGACCAAAACAGACTGTACTGTCTATGCCAGTCGCCAGATGATGGTTCAGCACGCATGATAGCTTGCGAGGGAGATAATTGTAACATTGAGTGGTTTCACTTCAAATGTATTGGATTGAAACGTACACCAAGGGGAGAGTGGTTTTGTTCACAGTGTAAAAGTTAAGATTGACGTGCTTCAACCAAGCATCAAGTTTAGTGAGGTCAGGAAGGGATTC
>NW_018438487.1:0-286 GCF_002113885.1 Mizuhopecten yessoensis
CCATAACTCCTTAAACAGGACACAACATGATGGCAGAATTTTTTTCCAAGAACAGTCAAAATGGTAAACTAAAAGAATGTTATGTTCACCTTTATTCAATTATAATTTAGATTCAACTACATGTATACATGGAGGAGAGCAATGTTTATCTGAACACAAACTGCATTTACCTTCAGGGAACCCAATAAATGCCTACATACAGTTTATATATACATGTACATATTAAAGTATATGTTGGCAAATACTCGAGAACTCGGCAGCAGCAGCTGGGGATGATTTAGCTTAG
>NW_018438488.1:0-286 GCF_002113885.1 Mizuhopecten yessoensis
TTGTGTCAGACCTGTAATCAGCGTATTTACATAATTATATAGATATTGTTTATTTTGTAGTGACCCTTGGTTAACGAATTGATCGTTTATATCAAATTAATAATATATTTGTATGTATGTGATAAAAGTAGAATAAAAACAACAGGAAAGAGACCTTCACAAAGTCCTCGCTAATCTTAAAAAACACATAACCATATCAGGTTTGAGTGGCTAGTGTCAATGTCAAGTCCTTCATTTCAATCAAGTTGCAAGGAGGTATGACAATAACTATATTAGGATTGAACGG
>NW_018438489.1:0-286 GCF_002113885.1 Mizuhopecten yessoensis
TAGTTACAATTTTATCTTCTCCAAAGTGTATTGTTTTCAATGCTTGTAATAGGCCCATTGATGACTTAATTTCGTTAATGCATAGATTTTACATTTCAACAGCAGATAATGTATTTTCTTGTACAATGTCATCCCTGTGGGTGTTCACATTTTAATATATATTCATACAATGCAAAGGTATTATCAAATTATTTATTGACATCTAAACCATATAATTGAAACGTTGCGTTCTGCATCTTTATGTTAGTGGTCATCGGCTAAGGTAAAAAGGTCAAGGGTCACGGGC
>NW_018438490.1:0-286 GCF_002113885.1 Mizuhopecten yessoensis
AACTGATGCCGACTTTATAGTGCTACTTCACTGAAACATACTGCCAAAGACACCCAGCACAACACCCTACCCGGTCACATTATACTGACAACGGGCGAAACAGTCGTCCTACTCCTAAATTGCTGAGCGTTAAGTAGGTGGATAAACTACCATTTTTACATACTCTGGTATGTCTCAAGTATTCCATGAATGTCTTTATTTAGATCTTTCCAGGCTTTCTTGTCTGCAGTCTTGGGCCAGAATATTACCGTATATATTAGAAAGGTGTACACATACATGTTCTTAC
>NW_018438491.1:0-286 GCF_002113885.1 Mizuhopecten yessoensis
AGCAGAGTCAACTTCAGACATACAGCAGAGTCAACTTCAGACATATAGACAGAGTCAACTTCTAGGCTTCCCGGAAGCATTCACTAACATTTCTATGACAGAGACATCAGACATATTTAGTTGACAGTTCAAGTAACTGATAATCTCACTGGCACACTCCAAAGTTGTAATGTTTTCATTGAAAGGAAGCTGTTCCCTTTGTACCAATTTTATCATACAAACCCACCTCTATAAACTGTCTAAGTACAAATACCGACCTCTATACACTGACAATGTACAAATACCC
>NW_018438492.1:0-286 GCF_002113885.1 Mizuhopecten yessoensis
TAATGGTGTGTGGTACATTTGTGTATAGGTGTGTGTGGTATACATCTATACAGGTGTGTATGGTATACATCTATACAGTTGTGTCTGTTGTATTTATGTATGTTAGGTAAAACTGTATAAAAGTGTGTGTGGTATGCATGTGTAATGGTGTGTATGGTACATATATACAGGTGTGTGTAGTACACAGGTATACATGTATGTGTGGTATACATCTAGACAGGTGTGTGTAGTACACAGGTATACATCTATACATGTGTGTGAAGAACACAGGTATACAGGTGTGTGT
>NW_018438493.1:0-286 GCF_002113885.1 Mizuhopecten yessoensis
ACACACACACACACACACTCTTTCCCTCGCTCACATTCACACAATGTTTGTCGGTGGCCTTACTACAATTGTAGTTGTTTTAGCTAGCTAAGCTACTATCCAAACTGTTTACTATTATTCTGATACCTCTCACAACGCCACATACCTTATACCAAGCTAAAGGAACACCCTCGTTCTCTTATGAGAACATATTTCTGTTCTAAGAATAGAAAATGGCAGTAAAAGCTTTATGGTTGTGAAAGGTTTTAGAGAATTATTTGTGAAAACATGACAAGATGAAATTTAC
>NW_018438494.1:0-286 GCF_002113885.1 Mizuhopecten yessoensis
CTAGGAGAGGCCAGTGACGGAGTCAACTGAACTTGGGTATACAAACACCACTCATGACTATATCAGTATCCAATTCAGCAATGATTGAAACATGCCTAACTGCCAACATCATCCCCCCCTCTTATACTGAATTACAGAAAACAGCCCATCATGTTAGGGAATAAATTGTCACCGTGAACAAGGGCAGTATGGAAAATCTGAGACAGATAATTGTTGCAGATAATACAAGTTGTGGACTGGAGAACCCAGACCTCATCAATGCAGGGATGGATGGCAGGTAAAAAAA
>NW_018438495.1:0-286 GCF_002113885.1 Mizuhopecten yessoensis
AGTACACGACCACGATGACGGATTCATAGGTAAGGGCAGAACACGACACTGATGACAGGTTCACAGGTCAGGGCATTACCTGATACTGATGACAGGTTCATAGGGCAGGGCAATACACGATATTGATGACAGGTTCATAGGGCAGGATAATATACAACACCGATAACAAGTTCATAGCTCAGGGCAGTATACGACACTGATAACTGGTTCACATGTCAGAAAAGTACACGACACTGATAAAAGGTTCATAGGTCAGGGCAGTACACGACACTGATGACAGGTTCAT
>NW_018438496.1:0-286 GCF_002113885.1 Mizuhopecten yessoensis
GGACATTCTCACCCGGAAGGTTGTCCAGGTCAAGGACATTCTCACACGGAAAGTTGTCAAGGTCGATGACATTCTCACCCGGCAGGTTGTCAAGGTCAAGGACATTCTCACGCAGTTAGCGTATTCTTGCTTGATGACTGTTTTTTCGGTCACCGTGATTTGTCTGGCGCTCACGAGGACACTTAAGCATTGAACTGGTTTTTGTCGCGTGCTAATTGGCAAACAAAGTAGTACTTTGAAATTTACAAACACTTCAATTTTATTCCACAATTCAGTATCAATACAA
>NW_018438497.1:0-286 GCF_002113885.1 Mizuhopecten yessoensis
AGACAGCCAACACGCGCTATTACGTCATGACGCATTTTTGCATACCTGACCTCTGACCTAAGATCGTATTCTCAGTACTGTTTGATCCCCGTCTTACTGTTGTTTTGATTGCATCCTTACTGCATGTGTAAAATGAATTCTTTTAGTACTTATAATAAGAGATATTTACTAATATATTACAGTTGTTGGATATCAAATAAAAGTAGTATTCACGTTGTGCTTTAAATGGATTCCTGGTTTTCATGTTCATGGTTCACCAGCCCTATACAATTAACATAATTTCATT
>NW_018438498.1:0-286 GCF_002113885.1 Mizuhopecten yessoensis
AAATATGGACCAAATCCTTTCATTCCTACAGAAAAAGAAGGATTAAAAAAATGCATGTTTCCCCTATTGGTCCCCACCCCTCAGGCCCCTGGGGGACAGACCCATGGTTTATACAAAATTTGTTCCCCTTCCCCCAAGGATTTTTCTGACCAAATGTTGCCTAAATCTGCTCAGTCGTTCATGACTAGTAGCGAAGTTGACAGACACCGGACAACTGATTCATCGGTCCTTCAAAGTATTTTTAGGTCACCGGTCCTTCGGACCAGGTGAGCTAAAAATACATTGA
>NW_018438499.1:0-286 GCF_002113885.1 Mizuhopecten yessoensis
ATAAACAAAGGGCCATAACTCTGTATATAGTGGGGCACGAGACCGGATTTTGGTGCGAGAGATTCCACTTTCCCAAGATACATAAAAAGTTTGGTCAACGTAGGTGAAATAACATGGAACGTATGCTCTGGACAAACTTTGGTATTAGAAATAAACAAAGGGCCATAACACTGTATATAGTTGGGCACAAGACCTAGTTCTAGTGCACTGCACACCTTCTGTGGGTGATGCAGGTAAACCTAAAGTTTGAATAAGATATCTTTAATGGTTTAGAAGTTATGCCGTG
>NW_018438500.1:0-286 GCF_002113885.1 Mizuhopecten yessoensis
GTCAACATTCCTAGAACTAAACGAGGTCGTCTGTCGCACGTGTCCAGGTTTAAAGATTGACTTGGAACTACCTGATTCCATTTTCTATTTCTAGAATCCTTATATTTAGAATTTGTTTGCAGTGAATTCTTTGAGTAGATAATGATAATTAAGTAGCCGACTGCGAAGGTGACAACAAGTATACACCACAAAAAGGAAAGGTTCAGACGCAATCCCATTTTTCTTCACGTGGTGTTACTACACATCAGTTCAACTGGAAACAAAATACATTTGATTAAAGGGGCTA
>NW_018438501.1:0-286 GCF_002113885.1 Mizuhopecten yessoensis
CTTCTTCCTAATGTCTCCCTTGACAATGCCTCACTTTTGGCCGTATCAAAGGTTCCGGATCATTCCCTTCTTACCTGGGTGTTTTCGTGTAGCATTGGTAGTCAGGAAAATGGCGTCTCTGTCTCAATCTGTATCCACAATTTCTGGTACTGCGACCATCATCTCGTGTAAAGCACAACTCCAACGACCCAGGTGGAGAATGAATTAGTCTGGGGTGAATGTTGCGGTATCTGTGCTGTGACATTCAAGTGAGATGGCACTATAAATGATGCCGTTGGAAGCACGG
>NW_018438502.1:0-286 GCF_002113885.1 Mizuhopecten yessoensis
GGTTTCGCACACTTTCTCCCTTATTGGAAATGTGAAAAGATAGGAAATCTCCCTCATTAGAGGTTTCAGAGGTTGACACCTATGGAAATGAAAATAGCCAACAACAGTATTCTGGGCGTAAAAATAAAACAGAGCTCGACCAGGATTGGAACCCTGGACCTCTGATCATTATACTGTCACTGTAACAAACTGTTCTACCTCGTCAACAAAAGTCGTCTGGTCCCACTACATTTATATCCTGAACAAAATCAAGGGGAGGCTACTGCTCTGATCATTATACTGTCAC
>NW_018438503.1:0-286 GCF_002113885.1 Mizuhopecten yessoensis
GGAAGAGAAATCAGTTTCTAGTTATTCGACGATACCCGTTACTAAGTGGTTTGGTTTGTCTGTGATTTAATGTTTACATCTCTGCCTTCTTCAGCTTAGTTAACTCTGACTACGTACAATGTTAAATGACCGTATACGCAATGAACAAAAGGCTCGGCGAATTGATACCTGTATCAAATATGGCGCCGTTCATGCTTTAGTTAGATAACTGTTCGATGAAAGCCATTGTTTGGTTCCTTCAATATATAGAACCACGGAACATATTTGAGATACATTATTTCGATTA
>NW_018438504.1:0-286 GCF_002113885.1 Mizuhopecten yessoensis
CTAGAAACCAATAATCCTAGTAAACGCTCCGTCACGACACTGAAAACACAGATAAACGCTAAGTCTAGAAACCAATTATCCAAGTAAACGCTCCGTTTGGCTAGTGAAGACACAGATAAACGCTTAGTCTAGAAACCAATTACCCTACCAAACGCTCCGTTTGCCTAGTGAAGACACAGATAAACGCTAAGTGTGGAAACCAATTACCCTAGTAAACGCTCCGTCTGGACACTGAAGACATAAATAAACGCTTAGTGTGGAAACCAATTATCCAAGTAAACGCTCC
>NW_018438505.1:0-286 GCF_002113885.1 Mizuhopecten yessoensis
AAAACACAAGGAGGAACACGGTGGACCCATACACAACACAAGGAGAAATACGGTGGACCAATACAAAACACAAGAAGGAATACGGTCGACCCAAACAGAACAAAAACACAATGAGGAACACGGTGGACCCATATAAAACACAAGGAGGAATACGGTGGACCAATTAAAAAAACAAGGAGGGACACGGTGGACCCAAACAAAACACAAGGAGGGACACTTTAGACCCAGACAAAACACAAGAAGGAACACGGTGGACCCAAACAAAACACAATGAGGAACACGGTGG
>NW_018438506.1:0-286 GCF_002113885.1 Mizuhopecten yessoensis
AAGTAACACACATGTAAGTAACACAAATGTAAGTAACACACATGTCAGTAACACACATGTTAGTGACGAACATGTAAGTAACACGCATGTTAGTAACACACATGAAAGTAACACACATGCTAGTGACGAACATGTTATTAACACACATGTTATTAACACACATGTTAGTAACACACATGTTAGTGACGAACATGTTAGTGACACACATGTTAGTGACGAACATGTAAGTAACACGCATGAAAGTAACACACATGTTAGTGACGAACATGTTAGTAACACACATGTT
>NW_018438507.1:0-286 GCF_002113885.1 Mizuhopecten yessoensis
ATCATCGGGATACCACCGCGGAAGCCTTTCTTGATAAACAAATGGGTATCAATTTCTGTTAGAAGCTCTAGCTGAACACCCGTCATTGTTAGTGCCACCTTCCAAGTCAGGCCTGGAGACGTAAAAGTGGTCTGCGTCCTGACCGTTCGAAGTGAAACACAGATTTCTGAAATTTTGAAAAAAAAAATCTGCTTAACAGAACGTATCCATGACATCGTGAGAACTTAGAGATCAGAATGCTCTCCGAGTTTCGTAATCTGAAAGTCATTCCAGACACACCGGATGT
>NW_018438508.1:0-286 GCF_002113885.1 Mizuhopecten yessoensis
CGACCGCACCCCGTGTAAATACAATACTCGACCGCAACCCGTGTAATTACAATACCCGTCCGCACCCCGTGTAAATGCAATACTCGACCGCACCCCGTGTAAATACAATACTCGACCGCATTCCTTGTAAATACAATACCCGACCGCACCTCGTATCAATACAACACTCCACCGCACCTCGTGCCAATACAATACCCGATCGAACCACGTGTTAATACAATACTCGATCAAACCCCATGTTAATACAATACTCGACCGCACCCCGTGTAAATACAATACTCGACCG
>NW_018438509.1:0-286 GCF_002113885.1 Mizuhopecten yessoensis
ATGCGCTATTTTGTATACTTATTTTTATTGACAGTATAATGGTCTATAATGTAAGCCCTTCATGGACTATTACCTATGTAATTTATCCTGACCAATTTTTGGCACACTCGACGTCCCACAACAATACAGAGTTATCATCCGTGCAAACAGGTATTAAAAAATCGAATTTTTGTCACACATTTGATTTAGTGAAGTAACCAAACGACTTTCAAAAAGTCACCAGCAGACATTCCATCCGAATACTGTTGAGATGGTTCAAGTGCAAAGCTAGTAGGTAACTAAATTG
>NW_018438510.1:0-286 GCF_002113885.1 Mizuhopecten yessoensis
ATACCTGAAAAGATTTGTACTACAGACCCATACATTATAAAATATATACATATAAATGTCAGTCTTTGGCGGTAAATAAACTTTCCCGAGTACCTGAAAAAGGGGGCGGATGATTTGTTAGCTTAAATGTAACTTTTCAAACCCATTGATTTGTTGTTTTTGTGATCTAAAATTAACATCTATGAGGTGCAAAATTTTCTTTGATAAACAATCTTTTGTGTCATTTCCGTTGTATAGTTTTAGTAGCTGACTGGAATACTTGTTAGTGTTTCACATATAATTTGAC
>NW_018438511.1:0-286 GCF_002113885.1 Mizuhopecten yessoensis
GGTGGTAGATCGCACTGAGTTCTACAAACATGGGTAGTTTCAGCAAAAGTTATTTTTCGTACTCTAATCGCTGATATATGCGGAAAATTATCTGCATTTAGCCGTGTTATAATTTCGTTCCAAAGAACGATAAGAGTTATCGCCCCTGCTACACTAGAGATATTCAAATTTCCGCTACAATTCACTACATAAACGCTACCATAGGAGAATGCATTCATAGGGCTGTAAAGGTAATAGGTTCAACGTTAGGCTGAACTATAAATAATGTTTGATATCGATACTTTAA
>NW_018438512.1:0-286 GCF_002113885.1 Mizuhopecten yessoensis
AAAAGTATATACATACATGTACATGTACTAACTCAATATCTGAGACGTTGGACATTAGTGAATCTACAGATAGGCAAGGTTCTATATGGGTAGGTGTGGATGTAATCACTACCGGTGCCCCTGTAGATGTGTGTGATGCCTTCCTATACCGAGAAATGCTACATGTAGATGTCTCCATTGAAGTGCCATGTACTCCCATTAAAGTACCAGGTGTGGCAGTGGCTATACCATGTATTTCTTGTGTCACTGAAGCACACCTAAAACAAAAATGAAACTATTTGAAAAA
>NW_018438513.1:0-286 GCF_002113885.1 Mizuhopecten yessoensis
ACCTGTTGCAAAGAAAGACTTCTTGAAGTTGTATTGTAAACATCATAGGAGTGTCATTTATTCTGAATGTGGACTTTTTGTAGATAAAAGGCATCCTTTTCTTGGAGCCAGTCCAGATTTGCTTCTGTCATGCTCCTGTTGTGGAGAAGGGTTGCTGGAGATCAAGTGTCCAATGGTGAAAAAGTGTGAAGTTTGTTCATCATTTTGTACATGTAATTTACCCAATTGTCTTACCAAAACAAACCCTCCCACTTTAAAGAAACTGGGTTACTATGCTCAGATTCAG
>NW_018438514.1:0-286 GCF_002113885.1 Mizuhopecten yessoensis
TAACATCATTATGCCATTAAAGGTGTATAGTCGCCGAAGCTAATATGTTGCGTCTGATATGGGTAAGTTGGCTTGCATTATTATGTGAAACAAAAGGTGATGGGGGTTGACAACGTTGTCCCAAGAGGTCTTTTATTTCAAACAGCAGAACCCGAACCCAAAGCCAACTTTCTTTCAACGACACAAGCGATCTGAGGCTCACATTGAAAATACAGAATTATCGAATAAAACCCGCTTACGGACACAATGCCTGGTATAGCAGAACAAAAATAAGAAATACAACTAA
>NW_018438515.1:0-286 GCF_002113885.1 Mizuhopecten yessoensis
TTATCAGAGTCGGGCCATTTCTACTGTATTCTGCTACCTATATATAACTAATTCCACTATTTGCAGAGGGTATAATCATACCAAGAGCCCCTTTGTATTCAGAGGCAATGTGTAATAATTTTCTGGAAGAAGTTGTAAAGACTTCTATTTTTTATTATTTATTTTTTTATCTTTGGTCATCAACTTGGATTTAACACTTAATCTTTTAAAATAAATATGACTTAATATGTATACAATAAGCGATGTCCAAGCAAACACATTTTGATCATTTTATTGAAATTAAATT
>NW_018438516.1:0-286 GCF_002113885.1 Mizuhopecten yessoensis
TAACAACCACATCGTCGACTTGGACCATGCCAAAATAATTGAAAGAAACAACAACAAAAAGGAGGCAAATGATAGAAGCAATTTAAATCAGGAAAACTAAAAGCATGAATTGCGACAAGGGGGCCACCAGCTGAGTCATCTGTATGACCCGATACTGACATAAGAAAATTGTGATAATTATTAAATCTTTTGTTTTTAGAAAACGATTTTATATTGGTGTTGGATCACTGATATTGTCCAGACCGTAACAGAATATTTTTTTTTAGTTATTCAAAAAACGTTTATG
>NW_018438517.1:0-286 GCF_002113885.1 Mizuhopecten yessoensis
ACTGCAATACTTATGCTGAACAAAGAATAACCCTCTTCCGTGAACGTGATGCATATATTCCTCTCACCGTTAATCTACTCCTTTTTTGAGATACAAATTTATCTGAGCCGGAAAATGAATTAATCTTCATGCATACTCAGCAATATATTCATCATTCTAATAAATGTTAACCCACCCCGCTCCCTTCCCTTCTTTCTATCTCTCTCTGTTCTAGTTAAAAATCAAGTTGTATTTAAGGATTAACTTGAATATATTTTCATGTTATGGAGATATAACACAAAAAAAC
>NW_018438518.1:0-286 GCF_002113885.1 Mizuhopecten yessoensis
CACGAAAATGGACGCTGATGACGATGTGTCGAGCCACCTTAATGCTTTATACTGTACGTGACATATAGATACAATTACACAGGACAGGTGAACATTTGACCGTCGTTTGCTTCAAGCTTTAGTACATTTGTATAAACATAACTTCTTCAAAATGGTGACAAAATCTTAGGCAAAGTATCAAACAGACAAGAAATAACCTCTCTAAATACAATAATACTAATTGCTAAATTTCACATATACCAACAAAAGATGGGAAACAAACTACCCAGTATTACTGGTTTCAAAA
>NW_018438519.1:0-286 GCF_002113885.1 Mizuhopecten yessoensis
TTTCAGCTATACCCTACACACGTGTCCTGCTGAGTTACCTTAAATTCTCCTAACAACATACATTTCAGAACATTGACACCTATCGGTGAGAAGAAGTTTAGCAATAGGCCTAGTCATGAAGATGAAAAACCTGTAACCGGCCGACATCTCAGATAAAGGTTAACCTTGTATATATATATATATAAAATTTGATTCTGTCGTCATGATTTGTTTTAATCAGAGACTATTTCTAACTATAAACAAAACATCAATCCGCCTGAAGAAGCCCTAGAAGGCAGAAAGGCCT
>NW_018438520.1:0-286 GCF_002113885.1 Mizuhopecten yessoensis
ACCGATACTTGATGTTACTGAAACAAATTAAGATTACTTCCTGATCCTCGAATGTTCAACGTACCATTACTGTCTGCTACTGAAACAACTAAAGATTACTCCCTGTTACTCGGATGTTCAACGTACCAATACTGGGTGTTACTGAAACGACGTAAGATTAATCCCTGTTACTCGAATGTTCAACGTACCATTACTGTCTGCTATTGAAACAACTTAAGGTTACTCCCTGTTACTCGAAGTCCAACGTACCAATACTGGCTGTCACTGAAAGGACTTAAGATGACAC
>NW_018438521.1:0-286 GCF_002113885.1 Mizuhopecten yessoensis
CTGCTCACAAGAGAAGATAACTCTGCAATACGCAAAGATGGAATGAAGTGACAATGCCATGCAAATGTAAATATAATTGTGTGATGCCATCATATGAAACATATCACAGACTGTTTGAATATTATATTCGTATTTCACATCTTAAGGATAATCAAATACGTTGTAATGTACTAGTTATTTCCCCTTACATCAGTGACTATGTATGCATGTGTAGAACCCCAATCTAGTCAAAATAAATATGGCGGAATACACAGTTGACGCGCTTGTAGATGTCGTTCATGATCGG
>NW_018438522.1:0-286 GCF_002113885.1 Mizuhopecten yessoensis
AACTCAGGTGACCGCTAAGGCCCTTGGGCCTCTTGTTTATGTTATGGCTCAATAACGTAAAAAAAATCATTAATGTTTATGCTTAAATAATCTTATTATAGAGCAGATTTATATATAGCAAATGTTTGTTCGGAAGAGGGATTATTTGTATTATGTTCAGATGTAGTTTTTTCTTGAATAGTTTCAATTTTTCAAAACACTTGATTCCACCGTATTACTGCTGAGAATCACGTGACATGATCATGACCGTATACCCCCTGAGATTTTCGTATACCCTCTGAGATTT
>NW_018438523.1:0-286 GCF_002113885.1 Mizuhopecten yessoensis
AATAGGTCACTTGAGACTTTGTCTCAGGTGACCTAAAAATCAAAAGGACATAGTCACAAATCCCAAATGTTACAACTGGAGTACTAGCACACTGAGTTAGGTCATCAGAGTGTTTCCTTATTTACACAATACACAAAGGAGGAAACCCTAAATTGTACAGGGGGCCAAACATTGCTTCATACAATGATACATACATGTACAGTGTATCATTATGATCAAGCTATGCTCTGGACAGAGAGTTTGTTAACTAATGGTCATCAACAGTGTAACTGATATAGTAATTGAT
>NW_018438524.1:0-286 GCF_002113885.1 Mizuhopecten yessoensis
TCATTAACTCATTCACCCCTGAAGACACATTTGAACTCTTCCAATGGAAAGGTTGGAATAGTTCAATATGAAACTTCAGGGGTGAGTGAATTAATATTTGAAGTCATAAATATAGATTTGAGTGAATACTATTGGTGAAAACCTGTTGGCTTCCCCCCCACCTCCACCCTTACATAAAATAAAAATGTAATGTCTTACATTTCAGTTCCAAGACAGCCATACTGGTATTATCGGAGCCAGGATATTTGTTTGGGAGTCGGTACGTCTGGGTATAGTTGTAGTTTGT
>NW_018438525.1:0-286 GCF_002113885.1 Mizuhopecten yessoensis
TCTTCTTCTTCTTCTTCTTCTTCTTCTTCTTCTTCTTCTTCTAATTACATGCTTAACGGACCATCAACAAATGATGGGTCAAAAAGGCCAACAAATGGTCGACTGAAAGCAATTCAAGCAACACCAAACGAAAATGTATCATTTCCTGCATTTTGCTTTCTTGGATATGGAAACATGCGATTATTAAACATAAAAGTATTAAAGAGAAAAGAATACTTAATGAAACTCAAGATATTGTTTTCAAATAAATCTGAGGTTTAACAAAGCGGGGAACGCAGATAAATGT
>NW_018438526.1:0-286 GCF_002113885.1 Mizuhopecten yessoensis
CATAATTAAGCCAAAATCGGTATATTTATTTACAGACACTCTGAAACCAGGTACAACTATGTGCAAAACATCTGCTCGAAAGAAAAAAAAGCCACTTAAAAATAAACAAAAGATTAACTAGTCTTTATCATTAATGACGGAATCTAAAACATACTAAGTGCATTACAAATACATTAAACATGTCTGCACTTTGTCGACTGGTAATTTTCCTAACACGAGCTTATCTCTTTCGTCCGTTATTAAATTATGTGAGAATTCAAGACAAACTTCGGTAGACAAATCTTTC
>NW_018438527.1:0-286 GCF_002113885.1 Mizuhopecten yessoensis
AGAAACCCATATCAATCATATCATCAAACCATTTTAATTAAAAAATGAAATCCATAAAGTTCATTACATATTGTGTGCCTGTTCTAAGTCTCAATCGTACAGCACGAAGAGAATAAAATAGCATGCCACTGCCGAAAACTGCATTTGAATTGGAGTTCTGTTTACCTACGTACACATTGTTTTAAAGAGGAAACTTATACATTGCTGAACCTTTATCATAAACAAATTTAGATGAAAAAACAACTGGGTTCAAAGAATATAAATGCAACGAGGCAAGACTGGATTC
>NW_018438528.1:0-286 GCF_002113885.1 Mizuhopecten yessoensis
CAAAATTATAATATTAGCTAGATTTGTTTCGTTTCCAGAACTAACAAAGCCTTTATACACAGCAAGGCGGTTTTTTTACATAGACCCAATAAAAGCAGTTGCTTAAATTTACCATTTGTGTTTGTTCTACCTAAAGCAGCGACAAGACAAAGTCGAAATTGCTCAACACAATGATGTTTCAATAAGGACACTTCTGCATTAATATAGCATGCAAATGATGCACTGATTCCAGACAATGTTTATCTTAATTTTAAAGTGAATACTTCAATTCCAAACAAACACTGGT
>NW_018438529.1:0-286 GCF_002113885.1 Mizuhopecten yessoensis
TTTCCCCTTGTTTGTTTGAATATGTACCCAATGCAGCCATCCATCAACAGCGTGTACGATATGCTCCCCCACAGAACCCTGTGTTATCTATCTCGCCCTCGAACACATAACATTAAAAGATTTACCATTTATATATTTATATTTTATATTTCTATATCTTTATATTCTGAATTGCTGCTCTACATAACCTTCGAAACAAAATTAGTTGATTTTAAACCCCATCCTTTGATTTTAAACCAATAACAACAAAATTTCTAAGATCACAGTTGCAAACGCTTTGGAATCA
>NW_018438530.1:0-286 GCF_002113885.1 Mizuhopecten yessoensis
TATGTGGTGTGTTATGTACGGCGATGTAGCTTGCCGAAAGGGAACACTTTCGTTCTGGTTTAGTGAAACGACATTTGATTGCTTATAGCAGAAGAAGGTAAAAATATCGTATTATAATTTTAAAATTGAAAAAGACACAAATGAAACCTTTTGTCTTTCTGAAAAATCTAGTAACTCGAGTTAGAGTATGAACAACCGTCGTTCCTTAAGGAATTTCTATATTGTTTACAATTCGAGTAACATACAAATACATGCTTCTTTTCACATGTACACTGTTTTTTTCCAA
>NW_018438531.1:0-286 GCF_002113885.1 Mizuhopecten yessoensis
TTGCGGTCATCTATGTTTTGATCTGATGTCATGTGTGGCGTTTTCCACTGACAAAGAAAGTGGACGGTGCATCGGATATAATACTAACGTATACGGCAACTTTCCACAGGGCGAAATCAGGCAACAATCTCTGCGGGAAAGACGATCGTACTACTTCTACAACTACGGTGAGTGGTAGACCGCCGACCATCAGTGATCATTGCCTATCTTATAAAACGGAATCTAGGTAAATCATGTTATACATGACATAAACGAAAACAAAACATATCTGAAGGAATAGATAGGT
>NW_018438532.1:0-286 GCF_002113885.1 Mizuhopecten yessoensis
TGAACTGGAAGAGTTCAAATGTGTCTTCAGGGGTGAATAAGTTAATAAAATGTGATTAAGTTATTTTTTATTTTTTTAATTCTAAAAAAAGTACAGCCATTATAATGCACGTTTATTCAAGCAATTTAGTAAATTATTATCAATGAATGGGACACTCGAACCAGGAATTAGGATTTAGGTGTTTATAGCGAATTGGGTGGATATAGGTCAAATACGGTATATTCTATTTGAAAAAGATGTCCTTGAACAAGAAAATGGAAATAGGTTGATGATCTTGATTGTTAGT
>NW_018438533.1:0-287 GCF_002113885.1 Mizuhopecten yessoensis
TCTACCACGTGCACTGAGCTAAAGGAAAATTCGCTCTAGCTCGAAAATAGAAGGTGACCTTAAACCTATGTACAATTGAACCCTGCCACATGAATAAACTTTAACCTTAAAAAGGAATTGCATATCTGGGTAATTGTAAATGCTGCATAGATATTAACTTTAAAAAAATGTTCAGTGTTGCAAACTAAATATATTTGTCATTATATTATAGCAATTGAAGGTTATTTATTTGATTTGAATTTTTCTGTTAGAAATATATAACCATTCACAATTGTATAATTTACCAC
>NW_018438534.1:0-287 GCF_002113885.1 Mizuhopecten yessoensis
TCAGTAATATCATTAATGTACAAAATGAATAGTAAGGGTCCGAGGTTTGAACCTTGAGGAACTCCTGCATTTATTTTCCTTAAAGAAGATCTGCTGTTTCCCACAAAAACTTGTTGTCGTCTGTCAGTAACATAGTCAACTAACCAGTGTAGTAATTTACCTGAAATACCATAGCTGAATAGTTTCACTTCCAGCCCTTTATGCCATACTCTGTCAAAGGCTTTAGATATATTACAAAAAATTAGACAAGTTGGATGGTTTTTTTTCTAGATTTTCACAAATTTGAT
>NW_018438535.1:0-287 GCF_002113885.1 Mizuhopecten yessoensis
CTGGCTCCTCTATGATTAGCCGCCACAGACGTCTGTCTCCTCTATTTCTAGCCGCCACAGCCGTCTGGCTCCTCTATGACTAGCCGCCACAGACGTCTGGCTCCTCTATGCCTACGTGTAGCCGCCACAGACGTCTGGCTCCTCTATGACTACGTGTAGCCGCCACAGACGCCTGTCTCCTTTATGACTAGCCGCCACAGGGTTACCTTTACTCTATGACTACGTGTAGCCGCCACAGACGCCTGTCTCCTTTATGACTAGCCGCCACAGACGTCTGGCTCCTCTAT
>NW_018438536.1:0-287 GCF_002113885.1 Mizuhopecten yessoensis
ATGTTCAATGTATCAGAATAAAGAAGATATATGAATGTCCAATATTCCAGTATAGAGGATATATAGGATTGTTCAATGTATCAGAATAAAGAAGATATATGAATGTCCAATATACCAGTATAGAGGATATATAGGAATGTTCAATGTATCAGAATAAAGAAGATATATGAATGTCCAATATACCANATAGGAATGTTCAATGTATCAGAATAAAGAATATACATGAATGTCCAATATACCAATATAGAGGATATATAGGAATGTTCAATGTATCAGAATAAAGAAGA
>NW_018438537.1:0-287 GCF_002113885.1 Mizuhopecten yessoensis
TGGCTGTGATAAAGGTTGCTGTACTGTGTCACACTGGTAATACTGGAGGAGGGAGGGCTGTGATAAGGTTTGCTGTTCTGTGTCACACTGGTAATTCTGTTGAAGAGAGGGCTGTGATAAAGGTTGCTGTTTTGTGTCACACTGTTAATACTGTGGGTGGGATGGCTGTGATAAAGGTTGCTGTTCTGTGTCACACTGTTGATACTGTTGGAGGGAGGGCTGTGATAAAGGTTGCGGTTCTATGTCACACTGTTGATACTGTTGTAGGGAGAGCTGTGATAAAGGTT
>NW_018438538.1:0-287 GCF_002113885.1 Mizuhopecten yessoensis
AATTGTATGAACTTATTTGAGATCAGGATGTTATCAAAAAATTGAATATGAAAACAAAATTGATACCTACAGCCTATTGTCATAACCAGGCATATGTGAAAAACAACAAAAATGTCATCATCACCAGAAAAAAAAACCAAAGAAATTATTTATCACACTTGCAACCAACGATACTTTTAACACATTCATTGTTAAATCAAAGTAATCGTCAGGGTTTGAATTAAATGTAAGACCTTTATGGCAAAAAATCAGGTTTAATCAAGGAACATGGTCTCATGGTTCCTGCA
>NW_018438539.1:0-287 GCF_002113885.1 Mizuhopecten yessoensis
TAGTAGTGATAGAGACATTCAAGCTCTATATAGCGGTTTAGTAGTTGTAGAGACATTCAAGCTCTCTATAGCGGTTTAGTAGTGATAGAGACATGCAAGCTCTATATAGCAGTTTCGTATTGGTAGTGATAGAGACATACAAGCTCTATATAGCAGTTTCGTATTGGTAGTGATACAGACATTCAAGCTCTATATAGCGGTTTAGTAGTGATAGAGACATGCAAGCTCTATATAGCGGTTAAGTAGTGATAGAGACATTTAAGCTCTATATAGCGGTTTAGTAGTGA
>NW_018438540.1:0-287 GCF_002113885.1 Mizuhopecten yessoensis
AGAATCAGCTAGACAATAGTTCCCCCCTGGTTACTAATACAGAGGATGGAAAGAATCAGCTAGACAATAGTTCCCCCTGGTTACTTATACAGAGATGGGGGAAAGAATCAGCTAGACAATAGTTTCCCTTCTTGTTACTAATAGAGAGGGGGAAAAGAATCAGCTAGACAATAGCTCCCCCTGGTTACTAATACAGAGAAGGGGGAAAGAATCAGCTAGCCAATAGTTTCTCCCCTGGTTATTAATACAGAGAGGGGCGAAAGAATCAGCTAGACAATAGTTTCCCC
>NW_018438541.1:0-287 GCF_002113885.1 Mizuhopecten yessoensis
GATTATTTTTTAGTTTCTAAAGAGTTAAGTTCTTTTGTACAGAACAATTACTATAACGATACATCTTTCAGTGATCATTGCTTTGTAGTAATGAAAATTGACTGTGATCGTGGTAGTAAAGGTCCAGGTATTTGGATTTTTAATAATTGTTTTTTGTTAGAAGATGATTTTAATACAAAAATAAAGTCTATAATAAATGATGCTAAGAAGTGTAATGTATATATGGATGAACCGAAGGTTTAGTGGGATAATTTGAAATACAAAATAAAGAAATTTTCCCAGGTGTA
>NW_018438542.1:0-287 GCF_002113885.1 Mizuhopecten yessoensis
TTGTTATCACGTTTTATATGACTTCCTTATATTTTTCACTGTACATATGCTTTACCTACGTACCTTGACAAAAACAGTTTTCAATTGGTTAAAAAACAAACCTACCACACCTGATTACTAAGTAAGTAATCAATGCTTCACCTTATAAACCAGAAACATCCGGGTTATTTGGTGTCATTGGACACATTTCAAAGCATATCAATCAAGGAACATACAGCTGTTTTGTCGATTTACACCGAGTTGCCAACATCTGTTCAACAAGTGGTTTGTACGTTATTGTCAATCCG
>NW_018438543.1:0-287 GCF_002113885.1 Mizuhopecten yessoensis
GGTAGTAGCTCTCCGTGATATCGGTCTGTACAATATCTCCGTTTATTTTAATTTCGTTGTCAAGGTTAATGTTTTCCTCGGTACCAAGCAAAAAGAAGAGTCTGAAATTGTATTTCTTTTGCATCTCCAGCTGTCCCCATGTTCGCCGTATGGTATGCCGTTGTAGAGAATTAGACGCTTTGCTTATTACAGTGATGACTGTGTCTGCATTTGAAAGTTGCTTGCAGTTTAGGTTTGGTTGGATCAAAAATGGTTTAGAAAATTGTGTTTCCTGATGAAAGAACGTC
>NW_018438544.1:0-93 GCF_002113885.1 Mizuhopecten yessoensis
GGATATTGTGTACACCCGGTAACATTGTGTGAGGATATTGTGTATACTCGGTAACATTGTGTGAGGATATTGTGTACACCCGGTAACATTGTG
>NW_018438544.1:221-287 GCF_002113885.1 Mizuhopecten yessoensis
CACCCGGTAACATTATGAGGGGATATTATGTACACCCGGTAACATTGTGAGGGGATATTGTGTACA
>NW_018438545.1:0-287 GCF_002113885.1 Mizuhopecten yessoensis
ATTGTTAAACAGTCACAGTGAAGTGTAGACATTGTTAAACAGTCATATTGAAGTGTAGACATTGTTAAACAGTCACAGTGAAATGTAGACACTAGACATTGTTAAACAGTAACAGTGAAATGTAGACACTGTTTAACAGTCACAATGAAATGTAGACACTAGACATTGTTAAACAGTCACAGTGAAATGTAGACACTATTTAACAGTCACAGGGAAATGTAGACACTGTTAAACAGTCATATTGAAGTGTAGACATTGTTAAACAGTCACAGTGAAGTGTAGACATT
>NW_018438546.1:0-287 GCF_002113885.1 Mizuhopecten yessoensis
AATGTAGAAGGAGATTGCCGGACAATAATCAAATACTGAAAAAAACAAAGGGCAATAACTGTTGCAAAAACGGTCGAATCAAAATTCTTTTCAGAGAAACACAACAACATACCATGATTATTTAGCCTACTTAGTTTCAAAGAAATCTGTCAAAAAATGTAGGAGAAGATCTCCGGACAAAAAACCAAATAGTGAAATGAACAAAGGGAATTTTTTTTGCAAAAATTGTCGAATCAAAATTTTTTTAAGGGAGACACAACGTCATATCATGATTATAATGTATGCCA
>NW_018438547.1:0-287 GCF_002113885.1 Mizuhopecten yessoensis
AAATATGTCCTCATTCCTTTTCCAAGGTGATATTTAAAACCAATATTTGTCATCTACAAACACTCCGTATCGAAAGTTTACTTACAAACAGGTGATTTTCCCTGTAATCAAAAAATAGAAAAATGTGAATTTGCCAATTGATGGGCAGGCATGTTGTATATATCATTGCATAAAACGTTTTTATATAACAGGCGTGGACGCATCTAATTAAAAGTCGAAGTTACTTGAACAATGACTTTATCACTAAAAGATGATAGGAAAAAAGCGTTGTTGATGTCTAAAATGTA
>NW_018438548.1:0-287 GCF_002113885.1 Mizuhopecten yessoensis
TGAGTCCCCTTTACCCAAGGATGCTCCAGGCCAAATTTTGATAAATTCCCTCTGATAGTACAGAAAAAGAAGGATTCTTAAGATTTAAACCTCAAATTCCCCTATTGGGCCCTTACAACCCCTCTTCAACCAGAGGGGCCACATGCACAAAGTTTAGTCCCCTTCCCTATGGATGCTCTATTCCAAATTTGGATAAAATCCCTCCAATAGTGCAGAAGGAAAGGGATTTTAAATATTTAAATCTCAAATTCCCCTATTTGGGCCCTGCTCCTCTGCACCCAGAAGGG
>NW_018438549.1:0-287 GCF_002113885.1 Mizuhopecten yessoensis
TTATAGGTAAAAACGTCACGATACCCCTTAACAATGAATTAACACTAGTGTTATAGGTCAAAACGTCACGATAACCCTTAACAATGAATTAATTCCAGCGGGATACATGTAGTTCAAAACGTCACGATACCCCTTAACAATGAATTAACACCAGCGTTATAGGTCAAAACGTCACGATACCCCTTAACAATGAATGGACACCAGCGTTATAGGTCAAAACGTCACGATAGCCCTTAACAATAAATTAACAGCAGCGTGATATGTCAAAACGTCACGATACCCCTTAA
>NW_018438550.1:0-287 GCF_002113885.1 Mizuhopecten yessoensis
TGACTCATACTTCACATAACGCGAGCGTTCGCTACCTGACTCATATTTCTCATAACGCGAGTCTTCGCTACCTGACTCATACTTCACATAACGCGAGTTTTCTCTACCTGACTCATGCTCCACATAACGCGAGTCTTCCCTACCTGACTCATACTCCACATAACGCGAATCTTCGTTACCTGACTCATACTCCAAATAACTAGAGTCTTCGCTACCTGACTCATACTCCACATAACGCGAGCCTTCTCTACCTAACTCAAACTCCATATAACGCAAGTCTTCGCTAC
>NW_018438551.1:0-287 GCF_002113885.1 Mizuhopecten yessoensis
TTACTATTGTCTTCCTCTCGTTCAGGTCCTATCTACTTACTATTGACTTGCTCTCGTTCAGGTCCTATCTACTTACTATTGTCTTCCTCTTGTTCAGGTCCTGTCTACTTACTATTGTCTTCCTCTCGTTCAGGTCCTGTCTACTTACTATTGTCTTCCTCTCGTTCAGGTCCTGTCTACTTACTATTGTCTTCCTCTCGTTCAGGTCCTGTCTACNCTCCTCTCGTTCAGGTCCTATCTAATTACTATTGTCTTCCTCTCGTTCAGGTCCTATCTACTTACTATTG
>NW_018438552.1:0-287 GCF_002113885.1 Mizuhopecten yessoensis
GCGAAACATATAATAATGTGTAATTCTTCTTGAATTTGGTGAACAGATATATCTTGAATTGACAGATCTGTCAGATCAGCACAAATTACTTTAATTGGAGTCTACATAAAGAGTTATGTCCCTTCAATTTCTTTTTCAAGATTACATGATTCAAACAATTTTCTGCTTGAGTCATCGAATATGTCAGAATCTGTCAAACCATAATTTGCATACAATGTACATGGAGGGGGGGGGGGCTAAAAGAATTTTCTTTCATGTCTACTACTTGGGGGAAATTGAACAGACCA
>NW_018438553.1:0-287 GCF_002113885.1 Mizuhopecten yessoensis
CTAGTTACATTGGTTACTTAAAGCAAAATTAACAAATCACACAAACAAACAAAAAAACAACATAATACTAAAAAGACATGAGATACTTGGGTAAGTTTAGTTATTGTTGTTCCTTCTGTGAAATTAGTCATGATTTTCCGGTCAAATTAAAGTTTTTGAAATACTATCAACTAAATATATTGCTACTTACTTATCATTTTAATAAATCATTTCCATCAGTTCTTCCGATAAAAATAATCTTTCGGCTCTAATTTAAAATGGAGTAGGGATATAATATATATTTATTC
>NW_018438554.1:0-287 GCF_002113885.1 Mizuhopecten yessoensis
TATGTATATATATGTATAACAATAGTACCCTGGAACAGGGTATACCGTAATATTTATATATAGCTAGACAACCTGGAACAGGTTATGTATATACCTGTATAACAATGCCCTGGAACAGGGTATACAATACTATATAGCTAGACAACCTGGAACAGGTTATGTATAACAAGACCCTGGAACAGGGTATACCGTACTATATAGCTAAACAACCTGGAACAGGTTATGTATAACAATACCCTGGGACAGGGTATACCGTACTATATAGCTAAACCACCTGGAACAGGTTG
>NW_018438555.1:0-287 GCF_002113885.1 Mizuhopecten yessoensis
GTAAGTGTAGTCTGTTGTATGTTTTGTATTGTAAGTGTAGTCTGTGGTATGTTTGTATTGTAAGTGTAGTCTGTTGTATGTTTTGTATTGTAAGTGTAGTCTGTTGTATGTTTTGTATTGTAAGTGTAGTCTGTTGTATGTTTTGTATTGTAAGTGTANTTTTGTATTGCCTGAAGGCATCAGATAACATTCACACGTTCCGCCTGTACTACGGGCAGTATTATGGTTATCATTTCTAGCTCCTACGGGCAGTATTAAGGTAATCATTCCTAGCTACTACGGGCAGT
>NW_018438556.1:0-287 GCF_002113885.1 Mizuhopecten yessoensis
CAATATGATTGAGGAACATTTCACAGACAATATGATTGAGGGACATTTCATAAACAATATGATTGAGGAACATTTCATAAACAATATGATTGAGGAACATTTCCCAAACAATATGATTGAGGAACACAAACAATATGATTGAGGAACATTTCACANATGATTGAGGAACATTTCACAGACAATATGATTGAGGAACATTTCACAGACAATATGATTGAGGAATATTTCACAAACAATATGAATGAGGAACATTTCACAAACAATATGATTGAGGAACACAAACAATA
>NW_018438557.1:0-287 GCF_002113885.1 Mizuhopecten yessoensis
TTGATATTGGCTTCCACTAATAATCCCACTACTTACCTATAATTAAATGTAGGTTACAGGGACATGTCACATGCTTATTAAGTGTGCAGCAAAATATATATATACTGTGATGCCCATTCATTATATATAATATCTTCCATTGTATATATAAACGAGTACCTGGTAGTATTTGACATGTCCCTATAGACTTAAGGTTATGGAAGTATGCACTATAGAAAATATTCAAATTTCAAATATTTCAGATCAATATGGATTGAGTGTCGGTGCTATATATTTAAAAAAAAAAC
>NW_018438558.1:0-287 GCF_002113885.1 Mizuhopecten yessoensis
TCTAGCTATATGCTTTTGATATAGATAGAAAATCGGTATGATTGATACTTCTAGATATTTTATTTTTAATTTTGTTTTCAATATATATATATATATATGCCTTTTCAAACACAAGTTAGCAAGTGTTTATTGGTTGTAACTGCGTCATTTCTTCACCGATTTCAATCAGTTATTCGTCATTTTATTCAGGAATTAATATGCTACATTGTAGGGGACTCATCCCTTTCATATTTAAAAATTTACTCTGTCAGTATGGTGTGACAGCTTGTTGACAATTCTGGTGTGAC
>NW_018438559.1:0-287 GCF_002113885.1 Mizuhopecten yessoensis
ATTATTTATCATTTTTAAATGAAGTTAAAACCTAAACAAAATAAACAAACCAATTGTGACCTTATTATGATAGTACATAATTCAGGAACTCTGGCAAATGTTTAGTTGTACGGAATTCATGAAAGTCATTACTGACGTAGAATATCGATGGTTATGATCAATGTATGTTCACTTTGGTGTAAACACTAAATACAGAATTGTACTTTCCCACTTTGACTGGAAAAGAATAAGAAAGAAATATATATCAGCATTGGTTCTGTTTTTAAACACATATCATACATGTCTCT
>NW_018438560.1:0-287 GCF_002113885.1 Mizuhopecten yessoensis
GAAATAACACCTATTTGTAGGCAATAAATAATATTCAACAATTTTTATTTCAACTACATTATAAACATTGATACATTGGCCATTTATAAACATTTCTACTGATATAGATCTTATAGGCAGATGATATAGACTTTTATATCCACTGTTTCCAGACATGAAGTTTACAAAGATATACTTATATATATATATATATATCTTATACCTAAAAAAGATATAAAATTCTGTAAACACTGCAAAACCTTATTATATTGACATTTGATCTGCCACTTCATAGACCTCAACAAGTC
>NW_018438561.1:0-287 GCF_002113885.1 Mizuhopecten yessoensis
GGTGAATACTGTCCTACTACTGTCCCAGCAGTGTCAGTAGTGATACTCTCTTACTACTGTCCCAGCAGTGTCAGTAGTGAATACTGTCCTACCACTGTCCCAGCAGTGTCAGTGGTGAATACTGTCCTACTGTCCCAGCAGAGTCGGTGGTGAATATTGTCCTACTACTGTCCCAGCAGTGTCAGTGGTGAATACTGTCCTGCTACTGTCACAGCAGTGTCAGTGGTGAATACTGTCCCACAACTGTCCCAGCAGTGTCAGTGGTGAAAACTGTCTTACTACTGTCC
>NW_018438562.1:0-287 GCF_002113885.1 Mizuhopecten yessoensis
TACCTTTGAACAACCAGTGTACTGTTACCATTAAATAACCAGTGTAAGGTAACCTTTGAACAACCAGTGTAAGGTTACCTTTAAATGACCAATGTAAGGTTACCTTTGAACAACCAGTGTGAGATTTCCTTTGAACAACCACTGATAGGGTACATTTGAACAACCAGTGGTAGGTTACCTTTAAAAAACCGGTTTAAGGTTATCTTTGAACAACCAGTGTAAGGTTACCTTGGAACAACCAATGTAAGGTTACCTTTGAATGACCAATGTAAGGTAACATTTGAACA
>NW_018438563.1:0-287 GCF_002113885.1 Mizuhopecten yessoensis
GTTATTAACATGTAATATTCAAAGTATCATTTGCCATTATAACCCCCCACCCCCTTCCACAGGGGGTAAACGTGAGACCCTAGGGTCATAAACCTTAAGACCCTTCCATCTATGAAGAGTATTTGATTCTACCATATCTGGGTCTTGAGAAGAAGATTTTTGAAATTTCAGTCAATTCAACACTTTTTGGCCCCACCCATCAGCCCCTCGGGGTCAGTCAGGGCTCATATGTGCATACCATCAATCTGCTACCCAATACTGATAATGCTAACCTAAATTGAATTACC
>NW_018438564.1:0-287 GCF_002113885.1 Mizuhopecten yessoensis
ACCAGGTCCCCCAACATACTATTGTCAGTAGGTATACGTACCTATTTACCAAGTCCTCCAACATACTATTGTCAGTAGGTACACGTACCTCTGTACCAGGTCCTCCAACATACTATTGTCAGTAGGTACGCGTACCCATATACCAGGTTCTCCACTATACTTTATCAGTAGGTACACGTACCTATGTGCCAGGTCCTCCAACATACTATTGTCAGTAGGTACACGCACCCATGTACCAGGTTATCCAATAACTATTGTCAGTAGGTACACGTACCTATGTACCAGGT
>NW_018438565.1:0-287 GCF_002113885.1 Mizuhopecten yessoensis
ATTTACCTGTTTTGTTACCCAGGAGCCAAACCGATTCTGACCAGCATAACGATCACTGTAATACTGTGTAACACGCATTGTAAAAAATGTACAAAATCTTAATTATGGTGATGAAAAATCACATCAATATTTACAGTGTAAACTATTGCATACGAGCCTTCCGTATTAGTTTCCTTGCGTAATATTAATCAACAAATTGCACCTAATCGCATAGTTGTGCGGAGTGAAGCGCAAATCGAGGGGAACGATTGTTAAATCGCACAGTTGTGCGCACCATGTGTGGACCA
>NW_018438566.1:0-287 GCF_002113885.1 Mizuhopecten yessoensis
GTTTGATTCGGGCGTTAAGTGATTGATTTGGTGAGGGGTTGGTGTATGTTGCTAACATTATTTTGATTATAAACATTAGATAGGGCGTTAGGTGAATGATTTGGGGAAGGTTTGGTGTGTGTTGCTAACATTATTTCGATAATGAACGTTAGATACGGGCATTAGGTGAATGATTTGGTGAAGGTTTGGTGTGTGTTGCTAACATTATTTTGATTAAGAACGTTTGATTCGGGCGTTAAGTAAATGATTTGGTGAGGGTTTGGTGTGTGTTACTAACATTATTTCTA
>NW_018438567.1:0-287 GCF_002113885.1 Mizuhopecten yessoensis
TAGAACATGACGAGAACTGGGTTATACGCTGTAGCTGGGAACAGTTTACTTAGGACATGACGAGAACTGGGTTTTACGTTATAGCGGGGAACAGTTTAAATAGAACATGACGAGAACTGAGTTATACGTTGTAGTGGGGAACAGTTTACCTGGAACATGATGAGATCTAGGTTATACGTTGTAGCGGGGAACTGTTTACATAGAACATGACGAGAACTGAGTTATACGTTGTATCGGGGAAGATAATACCTAGGACATTTAAAGATCTGGGTTATTTGTGGAAGTGG
>NW_018438568.1:0-287 GCF_002113885.1 Mizuhopecten yessoensis
ATACCGACACATAGTGTAATATATATACTTATACCGACACATAGTATAATATACATATACTTATACCGACACATAGTGTAATATATATATACTTATACCGACACATAGTGTAATATATATACTTATACCGACACATAGTGTAATATATATACTTATACCGACACATAGTGTAATATATATACTTATACCGACACATAGTGTNACCGACACATAGTGTAATATATACTTATACCATAATAATAAATATAATAATAATAATAATAATAATAAATTCTTTTATTTAGACA
>NW_018438569.1:0-287 GCF_002113885.1 Mizuhopecten yessoensis
TGTAATGTATTACCCCGTGCAAGCTTGTATGGGGATGTATCCTGTACCCTCAGACACACTTATGTTCTAGGTTACCATGACGTGTTCCAGTATGTCAATGGTATGTATCTCCCCGTGCAGCCTTGTACGGGGGTGTAGCCTGTGCCCTCAGAGACACTTCTGTTCTAGGTTACCATGACGTGTTCAAGTATGTCAATGATATGTATTTCCCCGTGATGCCTTGTACGGGGGTGTATCATGTCCCCTTAGCGACACTTCCGTTCTAGGTTACCATGCCGTGTTCCAGT
>NW_018438570.1:0-287 GCF_002113885.1 Mizuhopecten yessoensis
CCCTTTTTGGCCCCGCCCCTCAGGCCCTTGGGGACTGGGGACCATACAATTCACAATTTTAGTTGACCTTTGTCCATGGAAGGTCCCTGCAAAATTTCATTGCAATTGGTTCAGGGGTTTTTGAGGAGAAGATTTTTGAATTTTAGTCAATTTGACCCCTTTTGGCCCCGCCCCTCAGGCCCCTGGGGGCGTAGGACTAAACTGGCAACTATTTTTGTTGATCTTTGTCCATGGAAGGTCCATGCAAATTTTCATTGAAATTGGTTCAGGGGTTTTGGAGAAGAAGT
>NW_018438571.1:0-287 GCF_002113885.1 Mizuhopecten yessoensis
TACGCTAGTGCGCGCATCCAACCGTGCACTGTTATGACGCGTCCTAAGGTATTTTTTTATACAGGTAGCAATATCGGAATCCTGTGTCTAAGAATAGATTATTGTAAACAGACCACATATTTGGTATTTCGGCATTATTTGTTGGTGTTTGAGCACTTGATATAATTACTATTGCCAGTTGGAGCGTAAAACAATTCATAATTTTCATCAAAAATTGTGTCTTGCCTACAAAGCGTAGCTGCACTGTACACGTGTACAGGGATTTGTTGACATGCTTCGATAGAAGT
>NW_018438572.1:0-287 GCF_002113885.1 Mizuhopecten yessoensis
CTTATCCAGACTCCGGAACTTTGCCTGAACCAGCAAATTCGTTGGCCCCTGGAATGCGTCTGTATAATTAACTATATAGTAATAAAACTCTGGCTAATCCGGACTCTGTCTACTCTGTAGACCGTCCTTGTGTTTCGGTCCCATGCTTACTATACACTAGTGAACCAATACTCTGTAAACCGACGTCGGATCCTTTTCTGTTCTAGTGCTGATGCTTATTTCTCCTTGGATATTATATAGATAAGTTAACTGTTGATGTGTCACTGTTTTCCTATCCATATATATAT
>NW_018438573.1:0-287 GCF_002113885.1 Mizuhopecten yessoensis
TTGATTGGTACTGAACATGTTTGTTTGGTATTGAACACGTTTGTTAGGTATTGAACACGTTTGTTTGGTATTGAACACATTAGATTGGTACTGAACATGTTTGTTTGGTATTGACCACGTTTGATTGGTATTGAACACGTTTGATTGGTACTGAACATGTTTGTTTGGTACTGACCATGTTTGATTGGTACTGAACATGTTTGTTTGGTAATGAACACGTTTGATTGGAACTGAACATGTTTGTTTGGTACTGAACATGTTTGTTGGTATTGAACACGTTTGTTTGG
>NW_018438574.1:0-287 GCF_002113885.1 Mizuhopecten yessoensis
GACCTGCTATAAAGACATACCTAACTCAATAGACCTTCAAAAAAAATGAAATCTTACTCCCATAGACCTAGCTACTGTAAAGACATACCTAACTCAATAGACCTTCAAAAAAAATGAAATCTTACTCCCATAGACCTAGCTACTGTAAAGACATACCTAACTCAATAGACCTTCAATAAAATGAAATCTTACTCCCATAGACCTAGCTACTGTAAAGACATACCTAACTCAATAAACCTTCAATAAAATTAAATCTTACTCCCATAGACCTACTATAAAGACATACC
>NW_018438575.1:0-287 GCF_002113885.1 Mizuhopecten yessoensis
AAGGCTGTTCTTTTGACGTTGTTAACTTAGATAATCTTATTATTTAAGGCTGTTCTTTTGACGATGATAACTTAGGTAATCTAATAATAAAAGGCTGTTTTTTGACGTTGGTAACTTAGATAATCTAATCATTTAAGGCTGTTCTTTTGACGTTGGTAACTTAGATAATCTAATAATTTAAGGCTGTTCTTTTGACGTTGTTAACTTAGATAATCTAATAATTTAAGGTTTTTCTTTTGACATTGGTAACTTAGATAATCTAATCATTGAAGGCTGTTCTTTTGACG
>NW_018438576.1:0-287 GCF_002113885.1 Mizuhopecten yessoensis
AAGGAATAATGTCCAATCATCGGTCGCCTGATGGGCTGATTTTGATGTTTCCTAACAAAAAGTGTCAGAAGATTTAGATTGCCAATCCAACACCTAAGCTAAATTTTACTGACGCGACTGGTAACCGCTGGCTTGTCATCTAGTTGTTTAAAAGGGGCGCCACCGTCCTCAAAATTTCGCTCGATAACGAACCCTATTCAAAATCCTAAGAACTAGTACGGTTACCAACTAAGACCATCACACTACCGCCACCACAACGGCCCAGTTCAGTAACACAGCAGTTCGCA
>NW_018438577.1:0-287 GCF_002113885.1 Mizuhopecten yessoensis
TTGGATAAAGGGGAACCAATTTTGTATAAACAGTGGGTCTGGCCCCCCTTGGACCTGAAGGGTGGGGCCCAATAGGGGAAATATAGCAAATTCTTTTAAATCCTTCTTCTTCTGTAGGAATAAAAGGATTTGTTCCATATTTGTTCTGAAGCATCCTTGGGTAAAGTAGAACCAGTTTTGTATAAACGGTGGGTGTGGCATCCCAGGGGCCTGAGGGGCGGGTCCCAATAGGGGAAATATAACAAATTCTTTAAAATCCTTCTACTTCTGTAGAAATGAAAGGATTT
>NW_018438578.1:0-287 GCF_002113885.1 Mizuhopecten yessoensis
TTAATATTGTTGAGTATAGTATAGAATGGAAGACCTACATGTACCCATGGATTAATACTATTGAGAATAGTATAGAATGGTAGACCTACCTGTGGATAAATACTGTTGAGTATAGTATAGAATGGAAGACCTACATGTACCCGTGGATGAATACTCTTGAGAATAGTATAGAATGGTAGACCTACCTGTGGATAAATATTGTTGAGTATAGTATAGAATGGTAGACCTACATATACCTGTGGATAAATACTGTTGAGTATAGTATAGAAGGGTAAACCTACATGTAC
>NW_018438579.1:0-287 GCF_002113885.1 Mizuhopecten yessoensis
AACCTTTCTCCTGTGACATTAGTTACAGCACATGTTTCATGTAACGTTAATTACAGCACCTGTCTCATATATCATGAATTATAACACCTGTCTCATGTAACAATAATTACAGAACATGTCTCCTGTTACATTAAGGTGCAGCACATGTCTCATGTAACATTTATTACAGCACCTGTCTCTTGTAACATTAGTTTCAGAACCTGTCTCCTGTAATATAGGTTACAGAACATGTCTCCTGTAATATTAGTTACAGAACCTGTCTCTTGTAACAGTAGACAGAACCTGTC
>NW_018438580.1:0-287 GCF_002113885.1 Mizuhopecten yessoensis
TACCAGGACACTACTGATATTGTTGTCCCACTACCAGGTAACTACCGATACAGTGATCCCTCTACCGTGTCACCATTGATACAGCTGTCCCACTACCAGGTCTTTACTGATATTGTTGTCCAACAACCAGGTCACCACTGATACAATGGTCCAACTAACAGGTCTCCACTGATACAGTTGTCCAACTACCAGGTTACTACTGATATAGTGGTCCCACTACCAGGTTATTACTAATACATTTATCCCACTACCAGGTCACTACTAATATTGTTGTCCCACTGCTAGGT
>NW_018438581.1:0-287 GCF_002113885.1 Mizuhopecten yessoensis
TCAGTCTTTAATTTCCCAATTGGATTTAAAAGCATGTTCATACAAATTTCCAGTCATTATCTCATATGTACACTGTTCATTCAAAATATAAAAAAAATGTACAGAAATAACAAGAATTTGAAATTGAATCAACAAAAAAACTGAAAAATGATGTGTTTATTTATTGCTCTGCATTTTACTGTAAGAAACAGCTAGATGAGTTTGTTTTTGCAAATCACATTGTAGGTTTTATTCTATCAAAGGTAAATTTTTCCCTTAACGGGGGACACTGATGAAATTTCCCAATT
>NW_018438582.1:0-287 GCF_002113885.1 Mizuhopecten yessoensis
AACATGGACAATTAAATGGCACAAAAAGTGGGGCATAGTGTTAAGCAAGACGTAATTTTCAAAACTTTGTTGGAATTATGTATGGGTTGAGCCCTTTTTTGTCGTAGGCTGACTGGTCTATAATGTAGCTAATATGAAATGCCACAGAACTGCGGATTTAAGTAATCAATCACCAAATCCCCTAGGACAGGAAACTAATACCTACACTACAATATAGTACCCGACCTGAGCAGCGAAAACATATGGATATACCCAAATAAATCAAAGCTAAAAAAACGCACTAAAAT
>NW_018438583.1:0-287 GCF_002113885.1 Mizuhopecten yessoensis
ATGTCTGAGAACAATTAATGACTAATATGCATCGTACCACAGACCTGGACATATGTCAGATAACAGTTAATGACAGACAGATATGGTACCACAGGCCTCGGCATATGTCTGAGAACAATTAATGACTAATATGCATCGTACCACAGACCCTGGTCATATGTCAGATAACAGTTAATGACAGACAGATATGGTACCATAGACCTCGGCATATGTCTGAGAACAGTTAATGACAGACAGATATGGTACCACAGACCTGGACATATGTCTGAGAACAGTTAATGACAGAC
>NW_018438584.1:0-287 GCF_002113885.1 Mizuhopecten yessoensis
GCAACTGTCTCTGGGTTCATCCAGGCGTTTTCGGTGTTGTAACCTTAGTATTTACAGCAACGGTGTCTGGGTGCCTCCAGTCGTTTTCTGTTTCGTAAACTATGTATTTATAGCAACTGTCTCCGGGTCTCTCTAGGCGTTTTATGTGCTGTAACCTAGGTATTTACAGCACCTGTCTCTGGGTCCCTACAGTCGTTCTCTGTGTCGTTACCTAGGAATTTATAGCAACTGTCTCTGGGTTTATCCAGGCGTTTTCGGTGTTGTAACCTAAGTATTTACAGCTACTG
>NW_018438585.1:0-287 GCF_002113885.1 Mizuhopecten yessoensis
TAACAAAATTTCTATTTTCAAGATTTAAAAAATATTTAGATGGTTATTCGCCTTCTTCTACAATTTAGCTTTAGATCTCAAAATACTTCCTTTTAATCTATGTATTCTTATTACTTCTAATTCATTTTGTTTTTCTTCTAGTTCTTTAAAGTCTACATTTTCTTGAGCTTCTAGTTCTTTAATTCTATTTCTAA
This sequence comes from Mizuhopecten yessoensis, assembly GCF_002113885.1. Taxonomy (NCBI): domain Eukaryota; kingdom Metazoa; phylum Mollusca; class Bivalvia; order Pectinida; family Pectinidae; genus Mizuhopecten; species Mizuhopecten yessoensis. The sequence goes on from NW_018438585.1 coordinate 195, forward strand.
GATAGCTTTCCTGATTGTTTTGAGGTTTTTTCTTGTATGAAGCAAGTTTAATTTCAAATAAAAGAGTTTCCAAAAAAAGTTGGTCATTGATTG
>NW_018438586.1:0-287 GCF_002113885.1 Mizuhopecten yessoensis
AGCATACATCATACTCCAGTCTGTTAGCATACATCATACCCCATTTTGTTAGCATACATCATAACCCATTGTGTTAGCATACATCATACTCCAGTCTGTTAGCATACATCATACCCCATTTTGTTAGCATACATCATAACCCACTATGTAAGCATACATCATACCCCAGTCTGTTAGCATACATCATACTCAAGAAGTATCACAACACACTTTATACACCAGTGTCACATCACACATCAAACACTAAATGCACACTTAATTATGTAACAGGGGTGACCAACAGACAA
>NW_018438587.1:0-287 GCF_002113885.1 Mizuhopecten yessoensis
AGCGTTAATGATATTGTGACCCCAAATGTGCGGTACTTCTCTATTGTTATAACACAATATAGCGCTAATGATATTGTGACCCCAAATGTGCGGTACTTCTCTATTATCATAACACAATATAGACATATCGAATAAAATAACTAAACACGCTGGAATACGTAACTCAGATCTATAAATTCCATCTTTACCTTCTGTCGTGATTAGTTTGGAACGAGAAATAGTTTGGTCTATCTCTTTCTTTGTAATAGGAAAATTAGGTTCGTTACTACGTACAGTTAACAAAGGAC
>NW_018438588.1:0-287 GCF_002113885.1 Mizuhopecten yessoensis
AATGTAATAGCGATGTGCTCGATATGCTGTTGTGAACATATATCAAGTACAGTCTGTATAATAAATAAGAACTGGTGTATTACAATGTAATAGTGATGTGCTCGGTAAGCTGTTGTGAACATATATCACGTACAGTCTGTACGATAGAGTAGAACTGGTGTATTACAATGTAATAGTGATGTGCTCGGTATGCTGTTGTGAACATACATCACGTACAGTGTGTATGATAGAGTAGAACTGGTTATTACAATGTAATAGTGATGTGCTCGGTATGCTGTTGTAAACAT
>NW_018438589.1:0-287 GCF_002113885.1 Mizuhopecten yessoensis
AGGTCAAAGGGGTCAATTGTCTTAAAACTCTTTAAACGACTTCTTTTGTATAACCAAAAGGTCCAGTGTGATGATATTTGGCCAGAAGGATGTTGGCATGAAGGGCTACGAAGTTTGTTCAAATGAATGAACTTCATCCATACTCAAGGTCACAGGGTCAATTGTCTTGAAAACCTTTAAACAACTTCTTCTGTATAACCAAAAGGTCCATGGAGATGATGTTTGGCCAGAATGATGTTGGTATAAAGGGCTACAAAGTTTGTTCAAACAAATGACCTTCACTCATA
>NW_018438590.1:0-287 GCF_002113885.1 Mizuhopecten yessoensis
ACTATTTATATACAATTGTATATACAAATAATCGAATACCAATTTTAGAAAAGGGTAAGATTATATATAGAGAGAATAATACAAACAGGTTATTAATCAGAACTTGTTATTTCAATGATCAAATCTCACTATATGTAGCTGCCGTGATTTTCATCTAAATATCTACAGTAGGAAGGGGATCCAATCCCATGTAAATAAATAAATCTAAATAGTACTCAATGTATCAAGAAAATAAAGGCGAGTTCGATTAGTTTAAATTTTAAGGGAATCATAACGAATACGCTTTC
>NW_018438591.1:0-287 GCF_002113885.1 Mizuhopecten yessoensis
TATATAACCATTACATCAGAATGTGTGACCACTACGCCATATATACATGTAACCGTTACATCAGAATGTGTAACCACTACGCCATATATAACCATCACATCAGAAAGTGTGAGCACTACTACACCATATATAACCGTTACATCAGAAAGTGTGACCACTACACCATATTTAACCGTCATATTAAAAAGTCTGAACACTTCGCCATATATAAAAGTCACATCAGAATGTGTGAGCACTACTATAACATATATAACCGTTACATAAGAAAGTGTGACCACTACACCATA
>NW_018438592.1:0-287 GCF_002113885.1 Mizuhopecten yessoensis
ACACAATAGCATGATCATCATTACCATGGTTTAGTGTCGCAAAACGTTATGTTTATTTAACCAACTGGTGTGTCACAGACAAACTGAATGGTGCGCGCTAGCGCACCATGATACGTTTGTCTGTGAGACATGTGGCAGTTATACCAGTTGGTCTGCCACATCTATGCAGTTTATTGCTTATATTTATATTCCGTAATGAGAATTCGCAAAAAAAAATTGTCATTTCCAACATTCAAATTTTTCGCTTATTACCGTCAGGTCAGGTCAATATCTAGAACGGCACAAAG
>NW_018438593.1:0-287 GCF_002113885.1 Mizuhopecten yessoensis
AACATGTTCCGGGCAAGTACAATGTAATAGCGGACGCCTTGTCTCATTTTCAGATGGCACGTTTCAGATAGCTGGCTCCAGAGGCCAACCATCATCCCTGTCAAGTTCCCCCAACTTCCGAGGTCATATGGACTTAAATCTGTAGTGGATGACTTGTGGGAGACCGCCATAGCTCCCAATACTAAACATGCATACGACACTGGATTCAACACATTCATTGGGTTCCTTTTGATGGCAGGTAGTATTAACAGTGTTAACTTGGCAGACATGAATGTTACAGAAAATAT
>NW_018438594.1:0-287 GCF_002113885.1 Mizuhopecten yessoensis
GGGTTCTTCTGCTAATTTATACATAACGTCACAAACAAAGGTGACAGACACATTCAGGATGGTTCTCCAGCTAATTTATACACAAGGTAACAAACAAAGGTGACCGACACTCTCAGGAGGGTTCTTCTGCTAATTTATACACAAGGTTACAAACATAGGTGACCGACACATTCAGGATGGTTCTCCAGCTAATTTATACACAAGGTTACAAACAATGGTGACCGACACTCTCAGGATGGTTCTCCAGCTAATTTATTCACAAGGTTACAAACAAAGGTGACCGACAC
>NW_018438595.1:0-287 GCF_002113885.1 Mizuhopecten yessoensis
GGTAGATGACTATTGTCATGTTGCACTAGTTACCAAACATGTCACGCATACAATTCTGATTTGTCTGCTGTAGGTGACTGTTGTCATGTTGCACTAGTTACCAAAACGTCACACATATTAATCTGATTTGTCTGCGGTAGATGACTATTGTTATGTTGCACTAGTTACCAAAACGTCACACATACAATTCTGATTTGTCTGCTGTAAGTGACTGTTGTCACGTTGCACTAGTTACCAAATATGTCACACATATTAATCTGATTTGTCTGCTGTAGGTGACTGATGTC
>NW_018438596.1:0-287 GCF_002113885.1 Mizuhopecten yessoensis
CTCACACGTCAAAGCCGCCATTTTAACTTGTTTATTCTTAAAACCATGTATTTTCAGAGCTAAATTAAAATCTTTGCAAGTATTCTAACAACCTCATTTTAATTTCCTGGTTAGAAATATTATCAAATAATTATTTTCTGAAAACTTTTTTGAAATTGTCTAAAGAACAAAAACGGAGTTCGTGTTCTAATTTGTAATGATAGGAATAACCCTCACACATCAAAGCCGACATTTTTAAAGGAAGCTCGTGTTCTCCTGAAGCCAGAATCATTACCGATATGTAAACA
>NW_018438597.1:0-287 GCF_002113885.1 Mizuhopecten yessoensis
TCTACATTAGTCACCTTTTACGACATGCAGTGGGGTATAGCAGACATATTCTCTCCCCGAACCTGTAGAGCAGGGACTGCCTACATGTTTAATTTTCCTATAAAATCACTCAGAATTCCTCCGAAAATTCTCGTTATAAACGTGCAGAAACAGTTCTTGTTATATTTCTCATGTTGATCACGTGGCAATCATTTTTAAGTTCATAAATATTCAGTTACCTTGTGGTGGGTCTAAATGACCGAATGAAGGAAATGCCGAACATACATAAGTTCATAATAATAATCATT
>NW_018438598.1:0-287 GCF_002113885.1 Mizuhopecten yessoensis
TACAAACGTATACAGTAAGTACAAACATATACAGTAAGTACAAACATATACATTTAGTACAAACGTATACATTAAGTACTAGATATCAACAGCAAGTACAAACATATACAGTAAGTACAAACGTATACATTTAGTACAAACGTATACAGTAAGTACAAACATATACAGTAAGTACAAACGTATACAGTAAGTACAAACGTATACAGTAANTTAAGTACTAGATATCAACAGCAAGTACAAACATACAGTAAGTACAAACGTATACATTTAGTACAAACGTATACAGT
>NW_018438599.1:0-287 GCF_002113885.1 Mizuhopecten yessoensis
CGGACAAAAAAGCCACATAAAACTTTGGAATGAAATAGACACATAACGCTTTTTTTCAAATAGACACACAGTGGGCCAACACGGACAAAAAAGCCACATAAAACTTTGGAATGAAATAGACACATACCGCTGTCTTCAAATAGACACACAGTGGGATAGTGGTGAGAACACTTTATCATAGACTCACAATGCAAATTTTAAATAGACACACAGTGTTCAACCACACAATGTACCCTACGTAAGTCCGTCCGTCCGTCCGTCCGTCCGTCCGTCCGTCCGTCCGTCCG
>NW_018438600.1:0-287 GCF_002113885.1 Mizuhopecten yessoensis
GGTACTTTATCACAAAGTCGTATAGATTATTTTTTAGTTTCTAAATAGTTAAGTTCTTTTGTACAGAACGTTTATTATAACGATACATCTTTCAGTGATCATTGCTTTGTAGTAATGAAAATTGACTGTGATCGTGGTAGTAAAGGTCCAGGTATTTGGATTTTTAATAATTGTTTTTTGTTAGAAGATGATTTAATACAAAAATAAAGTCTATAATAACTGATGCTAAAAAGTGTAACTTATATATCAATACGTTAACAAAGATACTTTTTTCAGATGCTGATCAG
>NW_018438601.1:0-287 GCF_002113885.1 Mizuhopecten yessoensis
CGATTACAGGACGGGACTGTACAGTGTGACGATTACAGGACGGGGTTTTACAGTGTGACGATTAAAGGACGGGATGGTACATTGTGACGATTACAGGACGGGACTATCCATCGTGACGAATAAAGGACGGGAAAAATATTGTTCATTTTGATGATTACAGGACGGGAGTGTACAGTGTGACGATTACAGAATGGGACTACAGTGTGGTGATAACATGACAGGTCTGTACAGTGTGATGCTAATGAACTCGCTTAGTATTAGCCACGTTTGGAGAAATATAAGTTATT
>NW_018438602.1:0-287 GCF_002113885.1 Mizuhopecten yessoensis
TCCGTTTGCATTTTCTTACTAATGATTTTACTTTGTTCCTGGCTCCGACATATTCATTGTATTTTTCTCTTTCTCGTCTCTACCTGACTAAGACAGGAGTACGTCTATACCTGACTAAGACAGGTGTACGTCTATACCTGACTAAGACAGGTGTACGTCTATACCTGACTAAGACAGGTTTACGTCTATACCTGACTAAGACAGATTTACGTCTATACCTGACTAAGACAGGTTTACGTCTATACCTTACTAAGACAGGTGTACGTCTATACCTGACTAAGACAGGT
>NW_018438603.1:0-287 GCF_002113885.1 Mizuhopecten yessoensis
CTAGGGAAACATTATCATGTTACTGTCACACTGGGGAAACATTAACATGTTATTGTCCCACAAGGGAAACATAAGCATGTTATTGTCACACTGGGGAAACATTAAGATGTTATTGTCACACTGGGGAAAAATTAAAATGTTATTGTCACACTAGGGAAACATTTACATGTAACTGTCACACTAGGGAAACATTATCATGTAACTGTCACACTAGGGAAGCAATACCATATTACTGTCACACAAGGGAAACATTATCATGTTACTGTCACACTGGGGAAACATTAAGA
>NW_018438604.1:0-287 GCF_002113885.1 Mizuhopecten yessoensis
ACATTCGAGTAACAGGGAGTAATCTTAAGTTGTTTCAGTAACAGAAAGTATTGGTACGTTGAACATTCGAGTAACAGAGATTCATATTATGTCGTTTCAGTGTCAGCCAGTATTGGTACGTTGAACATTGGAGTAACAGAGATAAATCTTAAGTTGATTCAGTAACAGGAAGTATTGGTACTTTGAACTTTCGAGTAACACTGAGTAATATTAAGTTGTTTCAGTAACAGCAATTATTGGTTTGTTGAACATTCGAGTAACAGGGAGTAATCTTAAGTCGTTTTAGT
>NW_018438605.1:0-287 GCF_002113885.1 Mizuhopecten yessoensis
GTTCAGGAAAGGTTTCGTTAGATTTGTTTTGTAGTTTTTGCATTGCCAGACATAATTGATAAATACATGTGAACCTTAACGCATGTCCAGCGTTACCCCTAGACCATCCTGCAATGGGCTGTAGTAGTTCTCCCGCCTTTATTATTGCATGTCGACAATAGGACACAGGTTTCCGGGAGCAGCTCCGGTTTTTCCTGGGCGGCAGGTGGTTTTTTTTTGGTTTGAGATGGGGAAGGATGTTATTTTTTTAATAACAGATAGCGAGTTTTGTTAACGAATGTTTGGGA
>NW_018438606.1:0-287 GCF_002113885.1 Mizuhopecten yessoensis
TGAAATAAATCTTATAACGAACTCGCGGGCGCGCAAAAACCTCGGGAGGACACTCATTACTCGGAGGACACTCATTAGGGTGACCGGACTGTCATAGTGGTTTCCCCGTTAAATTCTATCATGGAAGACCAAGTGACGAGTCTTAGAAAGAGCGGAATAAGTGCTTGTTGCCTAAACATTACAGGTACTGTAACGAGTTCCACTATACATTTATAATGTTAAAAATCGACTTTTATCTGTGGAATATACAGGTCCAGTACACTCTGCCGATTGAGCTATATAGCTGT
>NW_018438607.1:0-287 GCF_002113885.1 Mizuhopecten yessoensis
AACGCAACTGTTTAAATGTCTGTCGGCGTGTATACATTTCGGTCTAAAAACCGTGTGTGTCGAATTTACAGGAATACAGCTAAGACTATTTCAGTTTATCGTTTTCGATCTCATATTATATTGAAAACCGATTTATTTGAAAACTCTTGTTTTACCCAAGAGTTCTAATATATCTGGGTTCGATTATATTTAACAAGAGAGGAAAATGCAATGGGCTAGACCTGGATTCGACCTCGGGGTACATGAACTCTAGACTGACTCTCCCACCAACTGAGCTACATGTTGTA
>NW_018438608.1:0-287 GCF_002113885.1 Mizuhopecten yessoensis
TATAGCTGGACATTTTCACTGAAGTTTAATTTTCACTTTTTTCGTGGTCTGAAATAAGGGAGAGTTTATCATTACAGCAAACATTCCTAAACATAAACACATTGACCCCTGAAGACACATTTGAACCCTTCCAATTCAAAGGTTGGAATAGTTCATTATGAAACTTCAGGGGTCATTTGAGTTAACATAGAATATATATAGAAATTTAATGTAAAGGGCTAATGTTTTATTGGGTGAAAATACATTTTAGGATCGAAGGGTGAAAACTTCCTGTGGTACAATATGTA
>NW_018438609.1:0-287 GCF_002113885.1 Mizuhopecten yessoensis
TGTCAGTCCCCCTATCGGTCTACCGGTAAGAAACAGTCTCTGTCATTCCCCATATCAGCCTACAGGTATGAAACAGTCCCTGTCAGTCCCCCTTTCAGTCAACAAGTATGAAACAGTCTCTGGCATTCCCCCTATCAGTCTACAGGTATGAAACAGTCCCTGTCAGTCCCCCTATCTGTCTACAGGAATGAAACATTCCCTGCCAGTCCCCCTATCTGTCTACAGGTAAGAAACAGTCTCTCTCATTCCGCTTATCAGTCTACAGGTATGAAACAGTCTCTGTCAGT
>NW_018438610.1:0-287 GCF_002113885.1 Mizuhopecten yessoensis
GTGTATATTGATATTACTATGTAAAATGTATATGTATGTTTGTCTGGAAAATAAAAAATGATAAAAAAAATGAAAAAGAAAACATAAAAAAAAAGATTAGACACTTCTAAATCGACAGAACAAATGTCTTTGTCATGGTGCACAAACTGCCTACGAGATGAAATTGAAAAATATGGAAATTGAAGCTTGAGAACATTGATTTTATTTGATATTGCCGATTTTCTACAAAAAACAAATCAAAGGAAAAGTTTCTATTTAAAAAATAGTAATCACTTGAGACGCCATTT
>NW_018438611.1:0-287 GCF_002113885.1 Mizuhopecten yessoensis
AAAACAATCTACATTCTTTAAGACATTTTTTGTAATTCCTCTTTATATTTCAAACTGTCCTACCATACTCAGGGTTCATCATCATAGTGCTAAAATGATTGATTTGATTAAATTTCAATTTGTTCGAAATACTACTCTTCCAACCAAAAAAATATTATAATAATATAATAAATATCACTGTATGACGTGTCATTGTACAATATTTTCTGTACATATTTCTTACTAGTGGCGTGACACTTGCATGAATGTCACAGATGGAATGAATTGTAGAGGGCAATAACTCTGTT
>NW_018438612.1:0-287 GCF_002113885.1 Mizuhopecten yessoensis
TGTATAACCACTAAGCTTATGCACATATGATATGGCTGACATATATCTGGTAATAGTAGAAGATACAGGGTGTTGTTCAGACAAATGCGCAATAAACATGACTAAGGTGTTCACGTCTATGGGCAGACAGCACTCTGTGTGCAGAACTGATTGGACAAAATGTGACAATGATACAAAAACTCTATGGTACATCTGCTGTGAACTAAGGGTCAAAGCAGAATTGACAAGCTCTAAAACTTTGGCATTTAAATATGTAACAGATTGTCTGCCAGTTGTGTTGGGAGCTT
>NW_018438613.1:0-287 GCF_002113885.1 Mizuhopecten yessoensis
GAATACTCCAAGTCAAAAATACTGTAACAGATTTTGCAAAATACTTATACATTGAAATGTAAAGAGTCGTTAACTAATTCACTAGAAATACGAAGTAAAGAAACACCCACTAAAACATAGGTAAATCCATGTAAAGCGCGTATTAATGTGAGGATACCTACAACTGGAACTTACGTATTACCACTGCCACTATTTGAAAATAGTTTTCAATAACTTTTTCCAAAGACACATTTCATAAAAATCACATGTTGCCATGCATTTCACAGAATTGTAGTAGTATAAAAATC
>NW_018438614.1:0-287 GCF_002113885.1 Mizuhopecten yessoensis
TAATGGATACACAAATATATTACTACAAAATAAAATGTATGTTGATTAAAATTGATATGTACCAGAAATTAAATCATCGGGCCAATTCGTACATTTTCATATTGTATCCGTTACTAAATAGTTATATATCATATTATTTTACATCAGATGCATGAGGTTTTAAAAATGAACAGTACTATACATTTATTTTTGTAGTGACATATTGTCTAAAAAAAGGGTTCTGACTACAAATATGTTACCCATTTCCAATGATTAATTTTTGACAGTAAGCAAAATCTTTATAATTA
>NW_018438615.1:0-287 GCF_002113885.1 Mizuhopecten yessoensis
ATCCATAGTCCCCCCAACGGTAAGAATTGCTATATTTACCACACAGCACACCTATGTCAGGAAGCACAGGTCACAGTGAATTTAGAGTGACCTACTTCACTCCGCCATCCTAAGATGTCCTTGTTCATCAAATCTGGTTACATGGGTGAAATAGCAAAGAAGATATGCACCGGACAAATATTTTCAAAGTAAAGGTCAAAGGTCAAGTCACACGTCACAGTAATCTAAGCCTTGCACTTTGCACTCCGCCATCCCAAGATGTCCGTGTACACCAAATCTGGTAACTC
>NW_018438616.1:0-287 GCF_002113885.1 Mizuhopecten yessoensis
CATACATACATGTATATGTCACACCCTACACGTGTCACACAGCCCATACACCATGCATACATGTATATTTCACACCTTACACGTGTCACACAGTCAATACATCATACATACATGTATAAATCATACATTACAGGTGTCACACATAACATACACCATACATATATGTATATGTCACACCCTACACGTGTCACACAGTCCATACAACATACATGTATATGTCACATCATACACGTGTCACACAACCCATACACCATACATACATGTATATGTCACACCATACACGTGTC
>NW_018438617.1:0-287 GCF_002113885.1 Mizuhopecten yessoensis
TCATACGATGCGCTCGTAGTGAGCTAGACAGTAAAACCCAATGCTTCTCCAAAGGGTTATAACACTATTTTTTCCCATCCTTCACAAGTGCATTTCCGTTTTTTGTCTAAAAAGAACGCCTGATAGGAACTACTCTGAAAACGTCACCATCGCGTCATAACTTTGTGCTGTGTAACCATTGTATCGTCATAAATTTTATCACACATTGCATGGTCCTCTGCTAATCATTTCGTTTTGTTTTGTTTATGTTTAACGTCCTATTAACAGCTATTTCCCGGAGAAAAAAA
>NW_018438618.1:0-287 GCF_002113885.1 Mizuhopecten yessoensis
GTAAGGAATACAGGCTAAATTGATACATTTAAACACTTTATTCCAGCTATGCACATTTCGTATTTTAGATTCCTGGTTAATCCCTGTGGTGATTGGTATTGCATCCGTGTTAACACTCATCATCGTTATTTTGGTATTCATCGTTCTCGTCAGGTGCTTCTGTTGAAATAAAAGCCAGGCGAAAGTAAACAATCAAAATTATAAACTCATTGATGACCATTTTGTTTTGGTTTCCGAGATTTTATACAGTGTTTGTTTGCTTACAGCTGTAACCTGTGGGTTTCCGC
>NW_018438619.1:0-287 GCF_002113885.1 Mizuhopecten yessoensis
CACACATACCTGCATACATACATATATATAACAGCATACATACATTCATGTATTAACATCCAATGTATAAATATATATATAACGGTATACATGCATACATATAACAGCATACATGCATATATGTCATAGCATATATTCATATAATAGCATACATAAATAGAATACATGCATACATATCACAGCATAAATACACGCATATATCCAAACATATACATATGTTATAGCATTCATTCATATAATATCATACATACATAAAATAGCATACATACATATAATATCATAAATAC
>NW_018438620.1:0-287 GCF_002113885.1 Mizuhopecten yessoensis
AAAAATATACACAATCATATAATTTTATCTAAAGCAACCCCTTACTGGCAAAAATGATACATGTTTTCTTATTAACTAGAACAGGGTGATTATGTGATTCATATTTGATATGAATATATATAAACACTATTTTGATTATATATGCATGTCCCAGTGGTGAAAACCATCTAGTTGATTGTTTCCGACTCCGCTGGAGGGAATTTATATCTTCAGCTTAGAGCACTGGACTAGCATAACAATGAAGTCACACATACATCTCCTGGTGGATACAATTCATAAGTGACCCC
>NW_018438621.1:0-287 GCF_002113885.1 Mizuhopecten yessoensis
ATCAATTAATATATTTTAACATTTTAACATGACTTTGTTTTATAACGTACATTAAGAGTCAGACATATTTCAGTCTCTTTTTTTTTCTTTTTTTTATATGTCTGGAAAAAAAAAAATTCCTTAGAGTTAATGTTGTGTCACATCTGGGTAATTCTCATCTTCTGGATCCAATAAAAAAAAAATGTGTTCTTGTTTCGTATTTAATGTATTAGAAAAAAGAAAATGTCCTTTTAAGATGAGTTAGTGTCCTGTAGGTGCCATTGTTTAAAGATATAAAAGTGTCCTGT
>NW_018438622.1:0-287 GCF_002113885.1 Mizuhopecten yessoensis
CATCTTTGATGTTATCTATCCCATTTGTTATCTTAAAGGTTTGCATTTATATGAATTTTATTTGGTCACAAAAAAACAGCCTACACTAAGCTTCCAGAGCTATTAATGTTAATAGGACATTTATGTTTAACAAGTATAAAACCAAGTCAAGTTGGATGTTTGGGATGTCAGGAAACTAGGATATATGCATCTCCATCAGCGATCTCAACACTACAACACAAAAGCATGTGAAAGAACCATATACTTGGGGTTCGACGATTTACAGGAACGGGCAGAAACGGGCAGAA
>NW_018438623.1:0-287 GCF_002113885.1 Mizuhopecten yessoensis
GGGAAATTCCACCCGAGGGGTTTTCAAATTTGGTTAAACCCGAGGAGTTGCCGAGGGTCGCCAAATTTGAAAATCCCGCGGGTGGAATTTCCCTATCCTACACCCTTTGGCATGAATGAGTATGTAAACCGTTTTGTATCAGAGAGTTTTAATTGAGATGCTGACAACACATACATCGACACATGGATTATTTATTGATCCAAATCCGCTCTCATTATTACCAACAGCTGCTGAAATCCGCTAGCAGAGTCCTCGAATTGCAATCGTTCAAAATTTCCCACCTGAGC
>NW_018438624.1:0-287 GCF_002113885.1 Mizuhopecten yessoensis
CTTTTGAGAGTCAGCACAAGCTGGAGTGGATTCAAGATTAGTTACTAAGTTAGCAAGGGAATCTGGTTCGACAATAAGAACAACTGGTTGTGACTTGTAAGTCTTTAAGTGACCTTCAATAACATCAATGTATTCAGACTTGTAACGTTCCATATCACCATCATTAGCAAGAAGTTCACCATTGGAAGCAAGAGCGTGACAATCACGACCTGGTAAATCGTAAACAACGAAGACAGTTAAAACCTTCTTACCACCAGATTGTTGAGAAAGGGCACCCTTTAAGTTAG
>NW_018438625.1:0-287 GCF_002113885.1 Mizuhopecten yessoensis
CTGTCGTATTTTCTTTGGGATACAGATCAGCCCAATCACAATCCTTACATCAGGTTTGTGCCAATAGGTAATACATTTGTATGGCAAAATGGACGGGGGAATGGGATACGTGGAGTCATGTGCGAATGGTGACTGTTTTCCTATGATAGGAAAGATAACATCATACCGTTTGTTGGTCATTTTCTTCTTTCATCTGCTTTTTCTTCAAAGTCCTCAAAGCAAAATCCATAGAAGAACCCCCTTTCCCTGAACAAAATCGGTCAGGTGCGAAAAAGAGATTGCAGCTA
>NW_018438626.1:0-287 GCF_002113885.1 Mizuhopecten yessoensis
GAGTATTTCTCTCTCATTTTAATGTTAAATAAAATCAATACCTTTTTAAGAGTGATTGATATGTCAGGGATGTCATAGAATGCAGTCAGTAATGATTAGCTCACGTATTTTCATCACTTGCATTATAAAGAAAAAATAATATTTCATGTTGGTTACATTATGATGTTAAATGAAATCAATACCTTTTTATTGGTGATTGATATGTTACGGATGACATAGAAGGCATAAGTCATCTCTCTGTGAAGTTTGAGCTCAAATGTCGGTGTTACAAGTGATTCTCCTTCATC
>NW_018438627.1:0-287 GCF_002113885.1 Mizuhopecten yessoensis
GAACAAGGTCATTACATTGAACAAACTTTATAGCCCTTCATCTCATCATGCAACTTGACAAGTATCACCACCCTAGGCATTTTCTTTAATGAGATTAGGTCATTTGAAGGTTTATATATATCTGACCAAATATGATCTTGAAAGTGGGTCAAGATCATTCAAATGATTTGATAGCCCTTCATCTAAGCATGCAACTGCCAAAGTCGTTTAAAGATTTTGAACATATTAGACTCCGTTTATTAGAACAAACTTGGTAGCCCTTCATCCTAGCATACTACTGGCCAGAT
>NW_018438628.1:0-287 GCF_002113885.1 Mizuhopecten yessoensis
TTACAACTGGGTTCTACGTTCAATGTGATTGCCTTCATAAGGTTGAAGCCCCGGGATCTCTCAGATTCGTCCATGAAGGAAAATGGCATAAGTCATCTTATGAACGACTCGTAACTCAGGTCTAAAATAGAAAATGTCACACATTTTCACTCGGTTATCACTGAAAACTTCTGATACGCCTCTTATGCAGTGTACGTTAAACGTTAGTAGTCCAGTGTTGACAACTGCATTATCAAGTAATTATGTGTTGGCAACTGTAAGCAGTCCTGAGAGGGCAACGTTGACAG
>NW_018438629.1:0-287 GCF_002113885.1 Mizuhopecten yessoensis
ATTGCCTTAAATGGAATATCTCCTTATATGGAATCTCATTCATTATTTCTATCAGTTTCTTATAGCATTTCTTTCACAAATAGTGATGTCATTTTGTGCTTTATAAGCCAACAAATAGGCAGAGAAATCATTCACTTTGATACTTCCTTAACTGGTCAGATGTATGTGAAAAATACAACAATGCATGTATTTTGTAGATAAAATATTATTAAAACATATTCTGATTAACTTTCTAATGAAGCTCTGCTTGCTAAAATTGTGCTTCCTGCGCTCTTCCCCAAAGCGAA
>NW_018438630.1:0-287 GCF_002113885.1 Mizuhopecten yessoensis
CCACAGTTCCATGTGTGTCTGTGTCTGTTCGCTCTCTGTTGTCTTGTTGTCAGTAGTTCCCGTTGTTTAAGTGTTTCCATGGCTCTTGTTGTTTTTATGTTTCCGTAGTACCTGTTGGTGTTTCTTAAGTTCATGTTGTTTTTATGTTTCCTTAGCTTCATTTGTCTGGCTTCGTTGACAATGTGATCAATTTTATTCGGTGTGATCATAAAAGGATTAAACTCGTATTTCAAACTCAACTTAAAATCGATGACACTAGGGACAAATGTAAAGAAAAGAGAAAAATA
>NW_018438631.1:0-287 GCF_002113885.1 Mizuhopecten yessoensis
CCCCCGTTTCTTTTGACAATCCTAAACATTGCTTCTGAATCAAAATTTAATTGATTATTGCAAAGAGGAGCTAATAAGGCATTTTCACGTCATATAGGGTGTGTATATTTAAAGGTATTACCCATATTTTTAAAATTTGCTGCATCTTTTCTCCCAATTAAAATTATGAACTCTTCTTTTCTATTAAAAAGTTTCTTTATTCCTTTTTTTTAGATTTTGAAATATCACAAAGAGATCAACTGATGTTTTAGTTTTAATAGCTCTAACCTAGAAAGGAAATCTTGGGA
>NW_018438632.1:0-287 GCF_002113885.1 Mizuhopecten yessoensis
AGTATGCTTAAATAAATACCGAATTATCCATCAACGCGCATTCAGAATGGTCTCGTTATCTAGATATGGGCAATCAAATGTGACCGCTCCTCACAGGCGATAATTTTAATGAGCTAACAGGTCACATGGTAATTGTGACGTCATAAACTGGCACGTTTGGATCACTAGCCAATATAACAGTAGCTAGGGTTCAGCCGAGCTACACCCCTCCTGTATATTTCTGATTTGTTTCAATGGACACGTCTGACAGTGTGGTTCTTGGCATGAATTACATACTTAATACAATT
>NW_018438633.1:0-287 GCF_002113885.1 Mizuhopecten yessoensis
TGGATACTTCTCTGATAAAAGTTTTAGGAAGATAGCATGGATACTGTTTTAGTTGTTGTTGACTAAGGCTTCTCTGTTAACAGTTGAACATGAACTTGAATTGAGTCCTTGTTGTTTACAAACTCTTTCCTCTGCTCTAGTTAAAAGACACGTAGCTCACATCAATGCTAGCTAGCTAGACCAGCTAGTTATTGTAGATATAATATGTACAGTTATACACATATATCAGATTGGATTGGAAAAGCATTAGTTAGCTTCACACTTGATACAGACTGTACCTTATACCA
>NW_018438634.1:0-287 GCF_002113885.1 Mizuhopecten yessoensis
AAAAAAAATTGTACAAACAGAAGAAAATGCGGAGTCAGCTAATATGATGAGAAAAAGGGGTTGACCTTGACCAATGACCATTTCAATTGTTTTGATCTTTGCAGTACGTATCACATTATTTACACAGGATATCCACTAAATACTATTTAGCATCAAATTGATCATTGGTCAGTCAGAAAGGGCAATATAACCATTTCTCTCATTTCCCTGTGTGTAATATAGAGCTGTCCAGGGTAAGAAAGAGGTGAAGGAAATTTCTATCTTACATCCCATTTCATGTGATGTGA
>NW_018438635.1:0-287 GCF_002113885.1 Mizuhopecten yessoensis
TTGTTGTTGTCTAACCCGAGGCTCTGCCGAGGGTTAGACAACCAACAAAACTCACTACGAGGGTAAAATATTTCTCTGTTATACCATCAAGGTAGGGGATGATTATTTTTATCACATCCTACTGTTTCAATCACCACTCCAACGACAATATTCTGCCATGTTTTTAAACAAAAACACATATGGGGTATGAATTTCGTCATTCACTTTTGTATACTGATTGTCGTTTTATATTGGAACTGTTGTGTATTATTTGTTAGCGTGTGTTGACACTGTTGTGTATATTTTGT
>NW_018438636.1:0-287 GCF_002113885.1 Mizuhopecten yessoensis
TACAAACAATAAAAGAATTTGAAATTGGGGCTGAATATTGTCCCCATATTTTTATTGTATTTAACTTTTACATAAACATCTAAAAATGACAAATATTTATCGCAACTTTCAAAAGTGATTTTCAAATCCGGATGTAAATAATTTAAGTCGGAGTGAAAATCATCTATATCTTGATTAGGGGTCAAATTATCAACAATCATCCAATAATCTCGAAAAATTTGGTTTTCAGAATGAATAAAAATCAGCAACCTTATTGATTGCCATTTTCTCATAAATGTTTTCCTCTA
>NW_018438637.1:0-287 GCF_002113885.1 Mizuhopecten yessoensis
GGTTCCTCTGTAGGTTAAGTTGTCCATATTCTATTTTCAGAAGGATTGGAAAACAAAATGGCAGTCTGGGGGCCATCTTTAATTTTGACATTTTAAGTTTGTCACCATTATTTTTGCAGAAAGGACTTACTGGATCTCTTTGAAATTAGACAAATAGGTTCCCTTCAAGGTCTAGTTGTGCATAGTCCATTTTCATCTATATGGATGGTAACAAAACACAGTTGTCTGGTCGTCATCTTGAACCTTGACTGGTCAAAGTTTGGTATAGCTAGTTCTGTTAGGAAAAA
>NW_018438638.1:0-287 GCF_002113885.1 Mizuhopecten yessoensis
ATAGGGAGATATTAGCCAGGTGGCATAGGACAAGTAGTTAGCGCCCGATAAGGCTTACAATTTCTACTATTGGGAAAGTGGTCCCAAATATATCTCAACGCCCAAAATAGTAGCCTTACTCATGGCTAGTGAAAGCTGACGACGTGGTGCATTTGCCAGCACTTTTTAAAGTATGAACACAGTCTGGCACCAGCCCTACGTGAACAATGGTTTGTTACTGAGCCATTTAACGTATATATAGACACTTGATTAGGGATTTTGTGAAAATTATTTAAAACAAATTCTGA
>NW_018438639.1:0-287 GCF_002113885.1 Mizuhopecten yessoensis
TTGGCTCACCAGCCCAATGCTCTACCGCTGAGCTAAAGGGAAATTAACTACGGCTGACGCTTGTAAGGCAACCTAATAAATACACATATTTCACACTATTCCCCCTTTTTCAATCACCAACCCAGGTTCTTTGTCTCCCCGCCAAAGGTTCTCCTACCTTGAACAGAGAGGGTCAATGGCACCATTTTGTAGTAGGACGAGGAATAGTGATAAAGAAAGTGACGTCGCTGGGACTCGAACTTCGACCCTTGGCTCTCCAGCCCGATGCTCTATCGCTGAGCTAAAGG
>NW_018438640.1:0-287 GCF_002113885.1 Mizuhopecten yessoensis
CCTCAATAAACACCAGATAAATGACGAAAGTGGAACGGTTCCACTAAATACTTTACTTCTTAAAGTGCTTGTTGGACTGGAAATAATGGTTTTGGAAAAGAAATATGTGACATTCTTTCCATTTGCAGAAGTAAGATTGCTTCCGAAAACAACCATTGCTTTTAGTGTGTGGTGCTGGAGGTCGTAGAAATGTTTGCCAATGAAAATACAACTGGTAACAGTTACACGTCGGAAGCTAGGGTTGACATCCTTCGAAACTAGGATTGATTTTGTTTAAAAACTAGAAT
>NW_018438641.1:0-287 GCF_002113885.1 Mizuhopecten yessoensis
TTCTTCAAGATTAGTTATACAGAAATCCAAAAAAGAAGCTTTGGTGAGTTTGAAGATGTATTTTTTCTTAAGATTTTTAAATATATCATTTAAAATAAATATTTTTCTCACACTATTTATACATAATTTATTATAAATATTCATTATTTTTCTCTCCAATTTTTCTATACACGTAGATCAAATGTAAAACTATCATATGTTTTCGCTACTACGTTTTATGCATATTAATATTTGCTGAAGTTTATGTCACAGATCGTAAGATTATATCCGATTATATTGTTGACAAT
>NW_018438642.1:0-287 GCF_002113885.1 Mizuhopecten yessoensis
ACTAACAGTGATGTAGGACTGTCAGATATAACAAAGAATAACAAAGAGTGATAAAGGGCTGACAGACATAAAAAAAGCGGGACAGGCGATGATGTTTGATTGTCAGCTATAACAAAGAATAACTAACAGTGATGTATAACTGCCAGACATAACAATGCGTGACTAAAAGTGATGTAGGACCGTCAGACATAACAATGCGTGACTAACAGTGACGTAGGACTGTCAGACATAACAATGCGTGACAAACACTGATTTTGGACTGTCAGACATAACAAGGGGTGACTAAC
>NW_018438643.1:0-287 GCF_002113885.1 Mizuhopecten yessoensis
ATGGGATAAAGATCCGTTTAATAGTCTCTTGTAGTAAAAACTGCTCACACACCCTCGCTCTATGTGGCCTAGCATTATCGTCCATAATGATGAAGTCAGGGCCGATAGAGCCAGCGTAGGGTATGACATAGGCATCAAGGATTTCAGCGCAGGATTTCCGTAACGGTACCATTATGGAAGACATGGAGGTCTGTTTTCCCATGAAGGCTTATGCCTCCCCACACCATCACTGAACCTCCGCAATATCGGTCATGTTCAACAACGTTACCTGCCTGGAACCTCTCCCC
>NW_018438644.1:0-287 GCF_002113885.1 Mizuhopecten yessoensis
CATACAGTAACATACAGTAACATACTATAACATACTGTAACATACTATAACATACTGTAACATACAGTAACAAACAGTAACATACTATAACATAATGTAACATAATGTAACATACAGTAACATACAGTAACATACTATAACATACTGCTGAACTATTGAGTATAAACATTTAACAGAATATTTGACACTTTATTTTTTAATGTCTGCTAACATTCTTGCTCTACAAAAACACATTTTACACATGTAAGTGTTTGGTAACATTGTTACACTGTATAAACACTTACATG
>NW_018438645.1:0-287 GCF_002113885.1 Mizuhopecten yessoensis
TGAAACAACATAATATCTGATGTTCATCTTTATACCTAGGTAATGAAGAGCTTTATTTTTGTAACTTGCTGTAGCATATAGCAAGTTGGAAAAGCTTCAAATAAAGATAGTTATCTGGTTATGTTTTAAGCAAATGATAAATAAGAAAACAATATAGCCATTTATTGTTTCTTGCTTTAGCAATGGTGACCCTAAGATTGCCCATCAAACCCAAAACACCATTTTTTAACCTAGCTTGTATTATGATTCATTCTTAAGTTATTAAATCAGGACAAACACAAAAAAAA
>NW_018438646.1:0-287 GCF_002113885.1 Mizuhopecten yessoensis
TGGACAGTGATGTGGTTTATAGGATATCCCCACAATACTGCTACACTTTCTCACAGATTAGATGGTGATATGGTTTATAGGGAATCCGCATAATGTTGCTCCTTTTTTTTTTTATCGAAGATTAGATTGTGATAGGGTTGATAGGGAGTCCCCACAATGTTTGTACACTTTTATCAAAGAGTGGACAGTTATGTGGTTTAAGGGTATCTCCACAATATTGCAACACTTTCTTACAGATAGGACAGTGCTATGGTTTATAGGGAATCCCAACAATGTTGCTACACTTT
>NW_018438647.1:0-287 GCF_002113885.1 Mizuhopecten yessoensis
ATTTGTATTCACAAAGCATGCGCAGTACTCAAAAGGTTGTAATCTGGTCATAGCATGAGGAAACGACTATAGATATACAGATCACATTTATAATAACCAAACATAAATAACACGCTGTGATGTAGAATTCATTAGAAAATAAAATTGGTAGATGTATGAGTTTATATACATAATATATATATATAAGTTAATCATTACATACGATCAAAACTTACTTCAATATAATAGTACAATCGGAGGATCACACTAAGAATGAAAAAGCAACAATCTGGTTAATATTCACATTT
>NW_018438648.1:0-287 GCF_002113885.1 Mizuhopecten yessoensis
TTTATTATATATTTAGTATCATTCCCTACTGAATATATCATATCATATAGCATGAATGTAATGCACAGTTTTATCGAAACAGTCTCCTAGTCCAACCAGATTGAAAACAAGAAGGCTGAGAACGAATGTAAAACAAGAGGCCCAATGGAATTTCGCACTTGTAACCTGAAAGGTGGACTAAAATTAAGATACAGGCAAAATATAAGATGTATGACTATAAATCACTCAAATTAAGCTGTTAAAATATTTTAACACATTTGACCCCCGTGACTTTGAAAGTCGAACAA
>NW_018438649.1:0-287 GCF_002113885.1 Mizuhopecten yessoensis
CAAACATGTTTGGAATTCTAATTGGAAACATCAGAGGAATGTTTGACCACGGAGATTTCTATACCTAATCGAATCCTACCTTCAGTATATGGTTTCCAATGAATAAATGATGAAATGTGATATATATTATTTTCACATAAATGAACGATAAATTACGAGAATGATTTTGAAAAATAATTTATGATACCTATCAAGTTAACAAGTTAAACACTTTTAAACACTGCTTAAACAAAATATAGTATATCGTATTTGGTCATCTTATTCTACAAGCTTTACTTTTAGGCGGA
>NW_018438650.1:0-287 GCF_002113885.1 Mizuhopecten yessoensis
ACAGTGAAAAGGGTATTGCAAAACTGAAACGCTGTGCAGTTTAAGCTACAAAAGTGTGCAAATGTGTACCATTGCCTAAATCAGCCGGTACAGTTTAAACTTCATAAATAGTTAAATGTATACGATACAATACAAAACTGTAACGCACACTTTAATTATAAAGGCGATAATATGAATTAATATTCACAGTGTGTGTATATACATCAGTCAATCGATTATCATCAGTGTAGTAAAAGTGGCCACCATTTTTAACGTGTAATCTAGTAAGCATTTCTGTGTATCACTGT
>NW_018438651.1:0-287 GCF_002113885.1 Mizuhopecten yessoensis
TAGGTATATGAACCTGAAAAAGTGATACTGACCGAAGCGAAGGCGGGGTTAATATAATGTTCTCAATTGTCAATTGACAATATCACTTTCTCATGTCCATAAAATCTCATACTCACCAAAAACATAAAGTTTTTAATTGTTAGAATAAATGCTTAATAATGATGTTGTTATCTTACAACAATAACTCATAAAAAGTGTACCAAGGAAAGTACTGCATTGGGCAGAGCAATCTACACACAGTTGTCGTCAATTACAATTACTTTAAAGTGTAAGGAACGAAATATTTT
>NW_018438652.1:0-287 GCF_002113885.1 Mizuhopecten yessoensis
AACACAGGTGTTAGTTGTATGGTTTTCCAGCAAATCCAATGAGTTGTACATATTTTCTGTGATGTGCCATTGCTAACGTAACGTAAGTTCATTGATTACATATGCATCCTAATTAGGAAATCCTCTCGTTTTTCCCCTACCGGGAGTTTACATTTTAAGTCATTTCAATGCCGTTTTTTTAGCCCGGAAATACAATATTGTAGACCTTAGTTGGAAATAGCCTCATGCAGAATAGCACGCTATTTGTCATGCCATAAAAAGTGAACGGCGATATTCAATGACCATCT
>NW_018438653.1:0-287 GCF_002113885.1 Mizuhopecten yessoensis
TTGCCATGAACCCTACAGGTTGTTTCACATATTTTGGGAGTCACTCAAGATGGCAGCTGATGAATGTAAACAGATCTGGACTGTACCATTACACACCTCAGTCACATACATACCTCAAAACAATTTACCTCTGAAATTTGTCAACAGACAGCATACAGTCCACACCTGATTTACAGAACCAGCCAGAGTGAGTGGCAACACAGCGTCAAAGATTTTGTATTCTTTACACCTCCTGATGGCTCTTTCAACATGGATTCTTAATCTGGCAATTTCATGTGTGTTTTTAA
>NW_018438654.1:0-287 GCF_002113885.1 Mizuhopecten yessoensis
GACGGGCGTATATTGTTCCGCCCCGCGGTACTCTTGTTTATTTTAAAATTGATGTTTGTAACCAAAACATTCAATGGAAATTAAAAGTAACTCAAGGAAACTATTGATATATTTCCACTGTCAAGTCGATATGGAGTGTTTCATCATAGCGGAGGTGTACCAAAGGGCATTCAAAATTGGTCCGAAATATGAATTTCATCATTTCAGGTTAAAATTGATTATAAAAGGCAAACTATTTCTCGGTTAAAGGAATGTTATATTGATCATAAACAATTCACTTACTTCGA
>NW_018438655.1:0-287 GCF_002113885.1 Mizuhopecten yessoensis
GAAATGCTCAACAAATAATTAACTTTAAACAACCTTTCATCGGTGTCACCCGCATATTAACTTCAAATTTCACTAAACAAAAAAAGAAATATGCCGTTTGAAAGCTTCGTAACCAATGCAACGATCTTGAAGTTCTTTACGAATGCACGCAGCTGAATAACTGACTTCGCTGAGGGAAAACATGATGTGTTTCTCCCACCTCTCAGAACTACTTCGTCAACAGACATTCCTTCTACTATCCCTATTTTTAGTTAGGAAGTATATCTCTGGGATCCAAATGTGATCGA
>NW_018438656.1:0-287 GCF_002113885.1 Mizuhopecten yessoensis
ACAGACTATTGGTTTTGTTGTTATAGTCTCATAACATCATTTACCGTAGCAATGCATTACAATGAGAGGATGCAAAGCAAATGTAAATACATATGAATATTCAGAGTATTTTGTTTCTGGAAAGGGGCTACAAAATTTTGGATTAATGATATGACTAAAAAGTAGCTATATACTAAACTCTGCCAAGTATTAAAATGGTGCATCAGATAAGATTGGATTTGTATTTGCCTGTATTTTCTGCGTAATTATTCCCTTATTTGGAAACTTTTATTTTGAAGGGAGATCTA
>NW_018438657.1:0-287 GCF_002113885.1 Mizuhopecten yessoensis
AATATACTGTATACTATACAATACAATATACTGTATACTATACAAACAATAGTATGTATACTATACAATACAATATACTGTATACTATACAATACAATTGTATGTATACTATACAATACAATATACTGTATACTATACTATACAATATAATGTAGACAGTAAGTGATTTTAGTCATCATTAAATTAAAGTCAGGAATTTGGATAATGCTTTTTCACAATAAGAAAGTTTTTTAAAGAATTCGATTTACTTAAAAATAAACAAAGTAGATCAATTTCATTTTTTTTTT
>NW_018438658.1:0-287 GCF_002113885.1 Mizuhopecten yessoensis
GATAAGGATACGTACCGTCATGATTACCAATTACTGATAAGGATAGGTACCTCAATGATTACCAATTACCGATAAGGATACCTACCTCCATGATTACCAATTACTGATAAGGATACGTACCGTCATGATTACCAACTACTGATAAGGATACGTACCTCAATGATTACCAATTACCGATAAGGATGCGTACCTTAATGATTACCAATTACTGCTAAGGATACGTACCTTCATGATTTCCAATGACTGATAAGGATACGTACCTTCATGATTACCAATTACTAATAAGG
>NW_018438659.1:0-287 GCF_002113885.1 Mizuhopecten yessoensis
CAATTCTACAAACGTGTCATTTAAGTTTCATATGCAACATTGCCTCGTTATTTCCGTTACGTAGAAGTTCATACATAGTTAATAAATATTATCCGGACAACTGAGATAGTTCTGATATAATAAACCTCACTTACTGTAACATGTGGTGGTGATTATCATTCAAGGTAAGCTAAATAATACACCTCACTTACAGTAATATTTGGGAATGATCATCATTCAAGGTAAATTATAATGAGTATTGCAAACTCCCTCATATAATACATCTCACTTGCACTATGAGGCTTACT
>NW_018438660.1:0-287 GCF_002113885.1 Mizuhopecten yessoensis
GGGGTGTAGAGAGTGAAAGTGAGTGTAACCTCTAGAGTAGGATCAGTATCGCGGATGTAAAGGGTGCGATACCTAAACATATATATATGTTCTGGAACCAGTTTGGTATAGTTTCTGGTATACCTAAATACTATAACAAATGTTCCAGAACCCGAGCACCAGTGTGACCAGAACCATAGGAGTTTTACATTATATCAATAATCTAGTTCATAAAAGGGATGGGAATTGATTTTCTTGAATACATTATACTGTTAAAACGTCCGCTGTGCCAGAACAAAAGATACCAG
>NW_018438661.1:0-287 GCF_002113885.1 Mizuhopecten yessoensis
AAACAGTAATCATGATACATATTACAACAGTTTGTTATTTTTTTCTAACAAAAGACAAATTCCATTTAATGCTGTCGTGTTACAAAATGACAAAAGATCACTCATTTTAATTTGAGACAGATTTTTTTCTATAATGCAGAGGAATATATTTTTCTCTAAGCTCTACAATCATTAAATGTGTACATTTGAATAAATAATGTTATCCGTCGCCTAGTTCATTTTTACATAGAGTGCATTTTCGTTCTTGTTTTTGAATATTATGCCACCTACCCGTTTCAATGGGAAAT
>NW_018438662.1:0-287 GCF_002113885.1 Mizuhopecten yessoensis
GGAAGAAACCGTCAACAATTAGATCGCAGATTGTTGAATATTTATCCTCGGAGTTTTCTCTACTTGGGATCTACTCTTTATCTTTGAATAATATAAATATAGGTCTTTTGCGAAAACTGTTTACCAATCAGATCGCAATATTATGCTACATATTAATGCGCATTTTTAGTATTGTTGTATTGTACATACATAATAAATATATGTTGTTTTCTTTTTCAGATGGACCTGGGAACAGTGTTGTGTTACAACCCCAATCAAAAGTAGTGGATATTGTTGAAAATCAGACT
>NW_018438663.1:0-287 GCF_002113885.1 Mizuhopecten yessoensis
GACTATTAAAGTCATGATCCAGGTTTTCGTATTTGACCAATTTATCAAAAGAAAAATATATCTAACCTCTAACAGCATGATCATAAGCTTCTATCATTGGCAATAACTTTGCCTGTAAGTACTATTAACCCAGCATCCCATGCCAGAGCACATGATCTGTCGAACAGTCCTAATTATAACCAATCGGCATCTTCTGGAGAGAAATATTGAGCAATCATTAATCTGTACATGATACATTGTGTGTATCAACTATATACACGAATACAGACATTCCCCTCCCCCTCCCC
>NW_018438664.1:0-287 GCF_002113885.1 Mizuhopecten yessoensis
ATAAGGTTATTCAAACCCAAGGAATAAAATATTGAGCAGGAGACCAATGGCTTTGCCGAGGGTCTTTTGCTTGATATTTTATCTCGAGGGTTTGAATAACCTTATCCTTACCTACCATCAGGGATGGTTTCTATTTCTTGCTTTTTACCTAAAACCCGTAAAAACAGCTGCCGTTCTAGTAAAGTTGAAAACCGTCCGCACACTTCGCATTTGCATATGGAGCCCGGATGGCAATTGCTTCGGACGTCAATGACCCTGACTGACCCAAAAACGTCATAAAATGACGT
>NW_018438665.1:0-287 GCF_002113885.1 Mizuhopecten yessoensis
TCTGGACACTGAAAACATAGATAAACGCTTAGTCTAGAAACCAATTACCCTAGTAAACGCTTCGTCTTGACATTGAAAACACAGATAAACGCTAAGTCTAGAAACCAATTATCCAAGTAAACGCTCCTTCTGGCTACTGAAGACACAGATAAACGTTAGTGTGGAAACCAATTACCCTAGTAAACGCTCCGTCTGGACACAGAAAATACCGATAAACTCTTAGTCTAGTAACCAATTATCCAAGTAAACGCTCCGTCTGGACACTGAAGACACAAATAAACGCTTAG
>NW_018438666.1:0-287 GCF_002113885.1 Mizuhopecten yessoensis
GATTAAGTATTTCGAACTTTATATTAAAATCAAATATTTTTAAACGATTTTTAAACGTTGAAATAACATTAAAACGACACGGTTATTTTCAAGTTTGTATATGACATCGCTTGTTTTGTTTATTAACGATAAGCATTAAACGTTATTGGATGTCATTTCGACATTATTAAACAGTTCAATTTTGGAATCATTAAGGTACTATAAATCCATGACTTCACTCACATTGTACAGTCACCTTGGTAGTTGTATCATACTCTCCGAATTCATTCCCAGCTGTACACCGGTAA
>NW_018438667.1:0-287 GCF_002113885.1 Mizuhopecten yessoensis
CTTCTGTCTATGGAGGTAAGATACAATCACTATTCTTCAGTGTAGTTATATGTCTTAACACAATGAATGTAAAGAAACAACCAGACATTTATAAGATATTTTAAATGTGCTTTATACTCAATTGTATGATATAACAAACCCAAGGGGACATCAGATATAACAAACCCCAGGGTACATAAGATATAACAAACTCTAGGGGACATAAGGTATAACAAACCCAAGGGGACTAAAGGTATAACAATCCCAGGGGACATCAGATATAACAAACTCAGGGGACATAATATAAG
>NW_018438668.1:0-287 GCF_002113885.1 Mizuhopecten yessoensis
TAATGAGCTCATGTTGATTATATTTTTTTTCCCACGGTAACGTACAAGGGAGTCACACAAAATAACTACGCTTAAACATCTAAAAAGTGACGTCATACATATATGATAAAAAACGACTTCATTTTACGTTACACAAAAGTACTAAAACATTAATTATTCATAAAAAACAAATCATTGATGCATTTAAAGAGTGAAAATTGAAGGACTCGGCAATGTTTGTTAAATGTACTAGTTTGAAGATAATTGTGCAGTTTATTTAACAAGTACATGAGGTAGTCCGAATCCTT
>NW_018438669.1:0-287 GCF_002113885.1 Mizuhopecten yessoensis
TAGGCAAACAGTGAGGGATATAGTCCGAATAATTGATCCACAGAGATCGGCCAAAATGAGAAAAGGAAGACTTCATAGAAGAGCATACACAGTCAAAGGTCCAAACTATATATGGCATGTGGATGGAAATGATAAATTGAAGCCATATGGTTTCTGTATCAGTGGAGCAATAGATGGCTGGAGTAGGAAAGTTATATGGCTTCAAGTTGATAAAACAAATAAAAATCCGAACTTGATTTGTACATATTTCCTGCAAACTGTTGAACATCTTGGCATTGTGCCCCGAA
>NW_018438670.1:0-287 GCF_002113885.1 Mizuhopecten yessoensis
TCGTTTGTCCACTGTACACCCATGTGTGGGTTAGCCATGGACGCCTACGTTTGTTATCGTTCCCAGATGATGCGCCCACTACCCAAACCTCGTTTTCAAACCGTGCGCACATGGTGCACATACGGCACATCGGGTAATTGTGTGCGATGCTTCCACTGTTACAACAAGTAAGTCTGAATATTGCAACTATATAACTAAAATATCTAAAAGCTTTTGTTCCTGCAAAATGATTTCTCAAACTTTTTATGCAATCTGTTCGAACATAATTAATGATAAAGATTGGAAAT
>NW_018438671.1:0-287 GCF_002113885.1 Mizuhopecten yessoensis
ATTGTCTAAACGTAAGAATTGGATAATCTCGTCATTAAAGCAGACATAGCGATTCAAGAAAAACGTTTGCTTTAAGTTGCTCTTAAATAAACGTACACTGTGTGTAGGGTAGGATTTTAAATACAATCGTGTGAATGAGACAAAACATCATAAAGTTTTCATTTTACAATAATGAAATGATTATGGTTATTTCAGGAAACTTAAATGAAGATTGTTACATTAGTCGAAGCATAGTCTTTCTTTAACCTTTGATATAAACTAAGGAATACAAAAGTAATTTGTATATG
>NW_018438672.1:0-287 GCF_002113885.1 Mizuhopecten yessoensis
AATATTACCCAGTTAAAAAAGGTCAATAACAAAACATTATGCAGTCTATGGAAAATTGCTAAAAATCAATGTTAATTCACTACGGCCATTGGAATATTCCCAAAAAATATAGAGCAATAGTAACATTCATTTAAAGACAATGAAAGTGAATTACTATAATTCTTATGGGTTTACTTAACATGCAAATAATTAACTGCAATAAGTAGATAATTCCAAGAAATAAATCAATTAAATCAAACACTAGTCATTGGAATATTCCAAATATGTAGTAATTGACTTGCATTATC
>NW_018438673.1:0-287 GCF_002113885.1 Mizuhopecten yessoensis
AAGCATAATTAAAGACAATGACATTCATTTCGCACAACAGTATTTTTTCCCGGTGAAATCATAATGGCGAATAAAGTTTCTAAACCCATAAAATTTGAATCGGTAATATGTGTATTCGAAAAAAAGGCAATTTCATGTACGTTGCAGCTACCTGTAAATTTCATGCCCATTCCTATAGATTACTCTGAACCGCTTTACATAAAAGACAATGCCTTAGTAGAGTTCATGCAACAAAACAAAATACACGTTGGTCTATTGTTGGTGCCAGGGACAGGTTTGCAAGGGAT
>NW_018438674.1:0-287 GCF_002113885.1 Mizuhopecten yessoensis
AAATACCGATAACAAGAATTGTTTAAGGACGGACGACGGACGGACCACGGACCACGGACGCAGGCTAAAAAGTGACTATGTTAAATAAAAAAAATGGCTATAAAGGTCTGAGCCATGATGACAAAGGGCCTTTGGTCTGGAATGATTACGATCATTAGGGCTTTTAGCTTATGGTGAAAAGACCGATTGGAATTGTAATGTTTCTTATAAGTATTCTTCCCTGATTTTGTGGCATCCTAATGTTTTGATTGGTAGCAGATGTGTTAACAGTCTTGTAAGAATATTGT
>NW_018438675.1:0-287 GCF_002113885.1 Mizuhopecten yessoensis
GCTTATGTTAGCTAGATAGGGCGCTATGTCAAATGTTGTATATTACTAATATTATTATTATGCCACTGGTTATTTTAAACTACGACTTATTGCGTGAAGAACTGTCGATCAACTACAGTTGATGTGAAAACTGGACCAACAACGTAAATACAAGAGTATGCCACCATATCAAATTCAAGATATCACTGGAAGAAACTAAGTGAAACCGGGACGCGGGAAATTCTATCATCGTTTTAACGTAGCTGTTATATCCAACCGACATCGAGAACTTGTTAAATTGTTTTGTA
>NW_018438676.1:0-287 GCF_002113885.1 Mizuhopecten yessoensis
ATGAGTGTACTGTAACATACTGAACGACATGGATTGGTAATAACGACATCTGTGTTCTGTAAGACATTGGACATGGGTTGGAGATATCGACATAAGTGTACTGTAAGATATTTAACGACTTTTGTCCGTGTGAACGACATGAGTCTGATGTAAGATATTAAACGACATTGGTTATTAGTGAGAGCTTCATGAGTGTGCTGTCAGATGCGGAATGACATGGGTTGGAGATATCGACATAAGTTTACTGTAAGATATTGAACGACATTCGTTGGTGAAAAGGACATGCG
>NW_018438677.1:0-287 GCF_002113885.1 Mizuhopecten yessoensis
GGGTGTAAATTGCACACAACAGTTACTAGATCCTTCAATGAGGGTTATCAGATAATAGCAAATGAAAATAACCCTGTAAAGCTACGGGGTACATTCAAACATAACAAAGAGGAATAACGTGATAAGGAGTGTATCAGAGTGCATAAATCTGATGCTACAAATTGACATATAGCCTGAGTTTCAACTGGCCCTGACACCAGACTTAGACATTTTGACATCTGTCAGTCAAAATGTCTATGTCTGATGTCAGGGCCAGCGTAAACTCGGGCTAATAGACACATTTACCC
>NW_018438678.1:0-287 GCF_002113885.1 Mizuhopecten yessoensis
AACACACAAATTACAAACCAGAAACACTTTGTTCTCACAGAAAAGAAATATTCCTTTTACATAATAAATGACGATTTATTCAGTAGATGTAATCTATATTTATCATATACTTGTTAAGATTACGATCAATTTTAAAGTGATAAGTTATTATTAATTAAATTTTAAATTTTGTTCAAATAAAATTCTAAATATTATCTGAAACATCTCTGTTGTATTCTTAACAAGAATGTCATAAATAGTTTAAAACATGGCCATTTTCATATCATACCCCATATTGACCTTTGATC
>NW_018438679.1:0-287 GCF_002113885.1 Mizuhopecten yessoensis
TAAACAGCAAAGAAGAGCAGTATTCGTACATGTACCAGGTACTTCAATTTCCCATTCTTGTATATTGATTCACAAGAAACCAAACACAACTCTTTATTTCTTGACCTCGGTGTCCATATTCAACTTAACAATCTGCATGAATATGTTGTTGTGTCGGCAGATAAACTATCAAATAATCAGACTGAACTTTGTCTGCAAACTCTCTGATATTTCCTGCGTGCAAAAATACCAAGATCATCCTCGATATCGTGGCGTAACGATTACTTTCGCTCTCTGCACCCTTGGAA
>NW_018438680.1:0-287 GCF_002113885.1 Mizuhopecten yessoensis
GTTCGTTATTTGCGCGGCCATTTTAATTAAATCATTGTATGAAAATGTAGATTAATGGTATTTACATAAACATCATAACTAAAAACTAAATATGCATGTCATAGAATTCAAGATGTTTCCAATCATGAAAACTTCAGGTTCATATTTGCATCTTATATTCAGGAATATATCTGAAATATTATTAAGGTTATAAATATATATACGACGGGATCAAAGCAGTATCGTCAAATGTATCAGTAATAAGGTTATTCCGTCTTTTCGTATTGCAGAGTTATCTGCTCTTGTGA
>NW_018438681.1:0-287 GCF_002113885.1 Mizuhopecten yessoensis
TTTAATATTATATTCTAGTAATGACATTCACCAAGCAAGGAACCGGCGGTTATTGTATCACAATGTGTATAACTCAACCAACCAAAAAAATCCATTCTATAATAAACAAATCCCCCACACGAGAACAAATGTGTATTTCCCTGAAAGTTATTCAACGCGTCAAGCTATATCGATATCCCAAATACGATACACTGTATTGATAATTATGATTCGTGTTCATTGTTGTTGAATATAGCTCTACCACATAGGTTTCACATGTCAAATATCCGTAAATTTATACATTGTTA
>NW_018438682.1:0-287 GCF_002113885.1 Mizuhopecten yessoensis
GTACATGTTACAGCTAGTACATGTTACAGTTAGTACATGTTACAGCTAGTACAAGTTACAGCTAGTTCATGTTACAGCTGGTAGTACAAGTTACAGCTAGTACATGTTACAGCTGGTAGTACAAGTTACAGCTAGTTCATGTTACAGCTAGTACAGGTTACAGCTAGTACATTTTACTTTTACTTCAACACAAGTCCTAGACTTTTGTTTCCATTTTGTATCAGATATTTGGTCGTTTAATACTCTCCCAACGCAATGTATGTTTAAATTTGTAAATAATATTTTTT
>NW_018438683.1:0-287 GCF_002113885.1 Mizuhopecten yessoensis
CTCGTGGTTGCAGAGAAGTGTTCGGTTTTGATTTCCAAATATTGCACCAAAAATCGACCAATAGATGACCCCGAGAGAGTAGTTCAGCCGCTGGACCAATCGCATTGTTTGAAAGAATCGATAATGAAGATGCAGTGAACGCGGTGGAGTGAAGACGTGTTTTTATTTGCTCTGTTTTTTTAGCTGGATTTTAACTGGTTTTAATGCTCCACCTGCAACAGTTGACTTAATATAGTCTTTATATTAGGTATATAGCATACAGCTATATTTTTAGGGGTGTAGTAAGT
>NW_018438684.1:0-287 GCF_002113885.1 Mizuhopecten yessoensis
TTGACTTTAGAATAAAGTGTGGCTAATTAAAAAAGCATCCGCCACGGTATCTTTGGGTTTTTTTCAAATTCTGACAAACGTTTGCTAAACAATCTCTTTAAATCCGTTTTAAATCTATGAAAATGTACGTGTCGTCACAATGACCTTCCTCTAATTTGAATAGAGCTTCATCCTGAATTATTTGTAGAGGATATAAAATCCTGTGCCATTAATCTGTCCTTAAGGGTTATGTGAAACAAACAACTGAATCAGGTTTCATCAACTGCTGTGTGATACACATTTTTTTT
>NW_018438685.1:0-287 GCF_002113885.1 Mizuhopecten yessoensis
GTAGTTAAGATTACCGTGTTGCCCTGTATGTCATTGTTTTGATTGATTTTTAAGACTACCGTGTTGTCCTGTATATCGTTTTTGATTTGTTGTTAAGACTACCGTGTTGCCCTGTATATCATTTGGTTGATTGGTTAAGACAACCAACCCAATGATATACAGGGCAACACGGTAGTCTTGACTGGTTAAGACAACTGTGTTGCCCTGTATATCATTGTTTTGATTTGTTGTTCAGATTACCATGTTGTCCTGTATGTCATTGTTTTGATTGGTTGTTAAGACTACCG
>NW_018438686.1:0-287 GCF_002113885.1 Mizuhopecten yessoensis
TTTTTTTAAGGATCCCCGTACCGCTGCCAAAAACTGTAACTCCGCATAGGACATGGTTGTTTTTGCAGGAAGACTGTAACTTTGAGAAGAAAACCATACCGTGCGGGACTTTTATGAGAAATAATAAAGATGAAATAAACAAATTTCAACCAACAATAGTGTTCTGAGTGGATACAATTAATCAGGTTTTATTACACCGGGATTTTAACACCGGGTCATATTAAATGGCTATACTATCGCTATAACCAATTGAGCTACAGTTTACCTGGTCAACGAAAGTGTTTTTT
>NW_018438687.1:0-287 GCF_002113885.1 Mizuhopecten yessoensis
ACACACTGTTGTATGGTAGATGTGTGAGACACTGTTGTATGGTAGAGGTGTGTGACACTGTTGTATGGTAGAAGTGTGTGAGACACACTGCTGTATGGTAGATGTGTGAGACACTGTTGTATGGTAGATGTGTGTGACCCACTGTTGTATGGTAGATGTGTGAGACATCCTGTTGTATGGTAGAGGTGTGTGAGACACACTGCTGTATGGTAGATGTGTGAGACACTGTTTGTATGGTAGATGTGTGTGACACACTGTTGTATGGTAGATGTTTGAGACATCATGTT
>NW_018438688.1:0-287 GCF_002113885.1 Mizuhopecten yessoensis
CAAGAAAAACATGTGTATTACGAAGGGTGGGAAGTCCTTAAGTACAACTCCTCCTTTACTGTTTGAGGATTTTTTATTACTTGGCTCGCTCACAGTTTCTTTACTTAACTAAGACAATGAGACACCACCTATGTAGTCACCACTTTCTGTAGCTG
This sequence comes from Mizuhopecten yessoensis, assembly GCF_002113885.1. Taxonomy (NCBI): domain Eukaryota; kingdom Metazoa; phylum Mollusca; class Bivalvia; order Pectinida; family Pectinidae; genus Mizuhopecten; species Mizuhopecten yessoensis. Next base: position 156 of record NW_018438688.1, read on the forward strand.
TGCACCTGTGCTTACTGTTTGATTTTACTATTTTTATCAGAGTCTCAATTACTAAATTATAAGCAGAATATTGTCTACCCAACTCCATCAGTTTAAATTGAACTTGCGTGAAAACTTCACAAATGTAATCAT
>NW_018438689.1:0-287 GCF_002113885.1 Mizuhopecten yessoensis
TATTACATAGATATTACATTGGTATTACATAAATATTACATAGCTATTACATAGGTATTACGTAAGTATTACATAGCTGTTACATAGGTATTACATAGCTATTACATTGGTATTACATAAGTATAACATAGCTATTACATAGGTATTACATAGCTATTACATTGGTATTACATATGTATTACATAGGTATTACATATGTATTACATAGGTATTACATAGATATTACATTGGTATTACATTATTATTACATAGCTATTACATAGGTATTACATAGATATTACATTGGT
>NW_018438690.1:0-287 GCF_002113885.1 Mizuhopecten yessoensis
ACTTGAATTTCAAAAAGCTGTACCGATGTTCAAAATATCAAATTTACAAAATATATTGTCTTCGTCACCTTTGAACCACTTGGAATGAACCTAATGCCTAGCATTCAAGGATTTCTTCAAATAATCATATTGTTTGAGACAGAGAGAGCGAAAAGAGAGAGAGAGAACGAGAGAGAGCTAGATTATGATCAGTTGGTAAACATGAAGGAGTGCAGGAAAATATACTCAAAATCGGTTAGTATCTAGAATAAATTGCTGCGTCTGTTTAGCTATTAGGATGTTTTCTT
>NW_018438691.1:0-287 GCF_002113885.1 Mizuhopecten yessoensis
GGGCCCCGCCCTGGCCCCTGGATTTGGGGCAGGAATCCCAATTTTACAATTTGGTGCCAACTTCCTCTAAGGATCATTCTCACCAAATAAGATTAATTTCCTACTGAAAATGAACAGAATATACCCAAAAGTGTTATTTCTCTATATAAACAATAGTGAACTGCCCCCCTTCCCCAAGAGAGAACGCATTGCCCGGGGGTACTGAAATTTACAATTGAAATACAGCCCTTGATGGTCGTTTTATCCATGCAGAGTGATTGACTGGAGTACCTCTGAGTCTGAAAGAA
>NW_018438692.1:0-287 GCF_002113885.1 Mizuhopecten yessoensis
TGCATAACCATTATATGAAAGTTTCAACGAATTTTGCTGGTTAATAACGAAAGTGTGGAGCCACCTTAACGTTAGGAAGCTCATGCTTGCTTGCTTGAATGTCTGTTTTGATACATGTAAGTACTTTGATTAATAAGAGACATACGTATACAGATCAGTTACAGGTACTTGTATTGTTCACATACTCAGTCACGCTGATTATAGGTTCGGCAACCTTTAAATCAATACGTCGTTTAACAGTATTAACGTCCATTCCAATCAGGAAGTGACATATAACCTTAAAAAAA
>NW_018438693.1:0-287 GCF_002113885.1 Mizuhopecten yessoensis
GAGAAAGTAAAACGGAGTAACTGTCCCGCTATGAGTATCCGTCGACATCTGGTCACTGACTGGGGTGTTTATTACAAGTCGTCGCTACACATGTAGCGTGTGACTGCTCATGTGCATCGAACCACGAATCAATCACCCAATCGCAGATCACTCGCTCACCCAGTAGCTATGTTTCACTCCGTGAGTACAGTTGTACTGTAGATTCATCTTCTGAAATGCAAATAACTCAAACTTGGATATCAAATTTCATTTTAACAAATTTTCTTAGACAAAACAATTGAACAAAT
>NW_018438694.1:0-287 GCF_002113885.1 Mizuhopecten yessoensis
ATTCCACACATGCGTTTAGTTCACGTATATGTGTTAATTGACACATATATGTGTACTTAATTTAAAATACACGAGTAAATAACATACATATAGATAGCTTTACTCATATGTTTATAATGCGCCAATCTAATCTACCATGATGCCAATTATAACACGTGTAAAACCTTTCACAAACACAGCATCATTACGTAAGAATATCAACAGTGCACATAAATATAAATGTATACAATAACATATGCTAAGTTATATTAAAAGCAGGGCCGTTTGAAATTACGTGTCACTGCAAT
>NW_018438695.1:0-287 GCF_002113885.1 Mizuhopecten yessoensis
TCTCTAATATCAAAACATTTCAATCAAAAGTAGGTAGAATTATATAATGGACGCTTCAGAGGATGTTTACCTCTGGAAGTATTTATAAACAGACTGCATATTCAGGAGGATATATCAATGAATACTTGTGACTAATTATTATGAAAATTTGAATTTTTTCACTAATAAGCCTGAGAAATAAGCAGGAAGATTATGACGATGTTTTGGATATCATCGACCTGTTCAACTAGTCCATACATCATTATTTACTCTAGCGCTGATTAATATTGTTGCAAGATAATTTGACA
>NW_018438696.1:0-287 GCF_002113885.1 Mizuhopecten yessoensis
TATAATCACAGAGAGCTTACAGTAACTGATACATTGTATAATCACGCAGGGCTTACAGTAACTGATACATTGTATAATCACACACGGCTTACAGTAACTGATACATTGTATACTCATGCAGGGCTTACAGTAACTGATTCATTGTATAATCATGCTTGGCTTACAGTAACTGATACATTGTATAATCACACAGGTCTTACAGTAACTAATACATTGTGTAATCACACAGGGCTTACAGTAAGTGATACACTGTATAATCACACAGGGCTTACAGTAATACAGTAACT
>NW_018438697.1:0-287 GCF_002113885.1 Mizuhopecten yessoensis
AGCAGCGAACTGTGCCTTGATAAGCACATAAGTAAGTGGATTATTGTCAATTAATACCTTGAAACTGGTCCCATACAAAATTGATTGAATTCATCAGTAACAGCCCACTTCAGAGCCACAAACTCCAACTCCGAGTCGGTAGGAAGCCGCTGGTGACATACTCTCCCATCCAGGAAAGAACTCGTACCGAGTTTTCCAGAGGTCATAGCGATTCCTTTGCAAGTATCGCCGAGTATTTTTGTCATATCTCCGGGTTCCTTCCAGCGTTGGCGCCAATGCAACAGAGG
>NW_018438698.1:0-287 GCF_002113885.1 Mizuhopecten yessoensis
AACAAATTTTTGCCCTAGACCGGTTTTTGTTACATTTTCTAACCCCCTGAGTCCCTAATGAGGGTTAAAAGAAAAAAATTCGGCCAAAAGGTGTTAGCAGGATTCTCATCCTAACCCCCTCTAACCCCCTCTAACCCCCTGAAAAATGAAAGTTGCAAAATAAATCTTTTTTGGCAAGGCCTCTCATGGAGTACCACCTTTTGTGATATGTTGAGAAGTTTTCATTTTTGGGTTAAAAAATTAGCATAAGAAAATTTTCCCGAGGTGCTAGAAAATTCTTTTTTTTT
>NW_018438699.1:0-287 GCF_002113885.1 Mizuhopecten yessoensis
AATTATCATTCCATTCATGATCACTGATATGAGCAGAATAAACTTCCGCGGCGTTGGTCGTCTGTCCGTCTGTCGAAAATTTCTTCAAACAATAATAGTAATAATAATATTTTGAGGGTCTTATATACCGCTTTATCATAACCTAGTTCGTAGGTCGTGTCAAAGTCATAAATTATTATCCGTGGTTATAGGGCCTTTTCAACAAGCCTATATCTTTCTCAACTCCCTTGGGAACATACAGCCGGTGCTGCCATTTCCTCGCTCAAAGCTAGCATTCTACAATTCTA
>NW_018438700.1:0-287 GCF_002113885.1 Mizuhopecten yessoensis
TATGTTTGCCACTGTATGACGTGACCACTGTATTACCCGATGTTGGGCTATGAATACCATGGGTCGATTGCTGATGTCATTATAGGTTTGGCGTCATAATTGTTCCGTTGTATACCACTGACCTTCCCCGGGCGATGACTGTTATATTAATTGAACAAGCTTACACGATACATACATTATCTGAACTAAAAATGCTGAATAATAATAAGTGTAATTGGGGTTTCAATGAAGCAAGCATATTTTAAGAACGGTAATGATAAGAATCGAACACCAACTGCTTTTAGACA
>NW_018438701.1:0-287 GCF_002113885.1 Mizuhopecten yessoensis
TAAGCTCAGAAACCATGAAAATGTGTTTGGACTGGCCACCATTTTAAAAATATCAATTTTCCCCCTGAGATTTTTTGACGAAAAATGAATCTGTCAGCCAGGTTTAGCATATACCCCATATTTGCAAACAGAGCAGAAAAATTAATCACATCTTTCTTACATATACAATAAATATATCATAAATGGTTTTAATTTCATCAAGTCACCTTTTCCACATTGGACATCGGAGGTTTCCAAATTTATGACGTCACGTCATTGTTGAGCCATTGTGACGTCACGTCACGTGA
>NW_018438702.1:0-287 GCF_002113885.1 Mizuhopecten yessoensis
CAAACATGTTAGAGCAATTATAATATTGTAAAACACCTAAATTAACTTAATTCCAAAACAAGAGGATTACTGGTTAATTTCAAATTAATGGTACAGTGAATATATTGCGAACCGTGCCACTACCCAAAATAATTACTATTCAGGTTCGGCAATCCTCGGGAACCAAGAACGCAACTAGCAGAATTCATCAATTTGTATCTTTAAAGGTGAAAGTATGACACACACAGAATTATGATTGCACCAATAACATTTAGTAAGAGATAAAATATGCTAACAAATAATTACAC
>NW_018438703.1:0-287 GCF_002113885.1 Mizuhopecten yessoensis
GATGTTTTAATATTTTTCGTTTTAATAGCATGGAATTTGTGAAAAAAAAAAAAAATTGTTGTGTTTGTCTAAGTCTTTAGTCTTTCATTACTCCCTATGGAGTGGCCATTTTCGTTATGTAAATTATGTCAATTGTGCATTTGTTTTATTTCAGAACTGACTGTCAAAGGAAAAATCTTCTGTAAATGTATATATGTATGTGTGATAATGAGGATGTAACTCAAATAAACTATTTATTTTGTATTGCTGTACGAGTATATTTACCGTATGTTTATAAAGTTGCTGTA
>NW_018438704.1:0-287 GCF_002113885.1 Mizuhopecten yessoensis
GTCCAACAACACAACAAGGTCATACAGGCCAACAAGGTCGTCTCAACAATAAGGTCATACAGGGCCATACAATAATCTTAAAGTGCCTCTAACACCACAAGGTCATACAGGCCAACAAGGTCGTCTTAACAATAAGGGCATACAGGGCCATACAATAATATTAACGGTCATTAACACCACAAGGTCATACGGGCCAACAAGATCGTCTCAACAATAAGGTCATACATGACCATACAATAATATTAACGGTCCAACAACACAACAAGGTCATACAGGCCAACAAGGTC
>NW_018438705.1:0-287 GCF_002113885.1 Mizuhopecten yessoensis
CTGATCATGACAGAAAATTTGCACAGTACCTGGTGACGTTGCTAAGTGCCAGCTCTGGTCAATATCACTGCATTGGAATCTTTGTTACTGCGTTAGTTTGAATCATGATTATTGAATGTTTACCAATGACTGATTGAATTTCTGATTGTGTTGACCAAAGGTGGACAGTGTCTCCGAGGAAGACGAACTTAACAGTGACTCAGAGGAGGAAGCATCACCAGTCAAGAGACGAAAACCACAGAGTAAGGTAGGTGGCTCATTGATTAAGCTGCCCAAACAACATCCAT
>NW_018438706.1:0-287 GCF_002113885.1 Mizuhopecten yessoensis
TATGATAACGGTGATCATTTGTTCTGTGTTTCCACGTTATAGTGGATGTTATATGATAACGATGACCATCTGTTCTGTGTATACACGTTAAAGTGTTATGTATAATGATAACGATGACCATTTATTCTGTGTATTCACGTTATTGTGTTATGTTATATGTTAACGGTGACCATTTGTTCTATGTATACACGTTATAGTGGTATGTTATATGATAACAGTGACCATTTATTCTGTGTATTCAAGTTATAGTGTTATGTTATATGATAACGGTGATCATTTGTTCTGTG
>NW_018438707.1:0-287 GCF_002113885.1 Mizuhopecten yessoensis
TCATATCGATCCACTTTAATGACTATACAATGTACATATAGCTACATTAGACCGATCATTTTTGTTACTTTTCACGCATGGGGTAAAGATTTGTGATGATTGATTGTATGTTTGTATTTTTAGGGTCTTATGATTTTGTTAGGTGATTATCATATATGCAATAATAATAAAAATCACAATAAAACTAAAGTAATATGTAGAACTACCTGCTGACGCTGTAGTTGCTATTGTCTGGCATTTACGCATGCACGATTAAAAGAATCAGCACCGGAAAAGATAGTCTCAAT
>NW_018438708.1:0-287 GCF_002113885.1 Mizuhopecten yessoensis
TGTGGTGGGAGACAATTAACTGTCCAGTGTAGTGGGAGACAATTATTTGTCCAGTGTTGTGGGAGACAATTAACTGTCCAGTGTGTTGGGAGACAATTAACTGTCCAGTGTATTGGGAGACAATTAACTGTCTAGTGTAGTGGGAGACAATAAACTGTCGAGTGTGGTGGAAGACAATTAGCTGTCCAGTGTTGTGGGAGACAATAAGCTGTCCAGTGTAGTGGGAGACAATTAACTGTCAGGTGTAGTGGGGGACAATTAGCTGTCCAGTGTAGTGGGAGACAATT
>NW_018438709.1:0-287 GCF_002113885.1 Mizuhopecten yessoensis
TATAACTTGTGCCTAATCCTCTGCTCAAATTTGGGGCAATAAATAAGTTTCAATAAAAGAAATCCGTTAAAATAACTTTACATTACTTTGTATAAAATTTGTCACAGGGCTGTTATCGGGCTCATATTCCTTATTTTAAAGATCTAACGGAACTTTCAATCTACAGAGGTATTGCGTCATAAGCATTGCCGTGCAAATTCTACTATGATACTATTAATACTAGACTTACTTAGTAGACTCGGTGACTATACGGGCCAAAACGTTGAAAATCTAAAAAATTGTTGAAT
>NW_018438710.1:0-287 GCF_002113885.1 Mizuhopecten yessoensis
GTGGAGAGATTTTCTTAACTATTTTATAGACTTCACAGGCCATGTGTCTCAAACGTCTTATATGTAGTAAATCAGAGTTTGATTTTGGACTAAAAGTTCAAAGGAAGACGAAAAGTCACTATATACGAAACGTAGTGATCTTTCTTGATTTTTTTTTCTCCATTTTTCGTACACTTTTTACCGAACATCTCCTTCAACAGAAGTGTAAACAATTTAAAACTAAAAAGGAAAATGTAAAATTAATTTGACCTTTCTTCAATCTATATATGAATCTATCAATTGTAAAT
>NW_018438711.1:0-287 GCF_002113885.1 Mizuhopecten yessoensis
TCTGACGTCCAGCCGACACCTGTATAAGCACAATGAGCATGGACCAACCTGTGCCTCGAGGCATTGCAAATATATATCCTTGTTGTCATTTGGTTTGTTTTTTAGTAGTACCGCTACCGGGGAATTCACATACGCTAATATTCTTTTGTATACCAACATCTGTAATATCTATCATTGTTACAACATTTTTGCATCCTGTTATCACCTTCCCAATCGTACCCTTAAGTACAAAGTCTGCTTTAAAATACATCTTTGCAATCATGGTTCTTTGTTTTAATTGTAAAAAG
>NW_018438712.1:0-287 GCF_002113885.1 Mizuhopecten yessoensis
TGTCATAATAGCCTCTCCCTTCCCTCCCCTCTACTGTCATAATAGCCTTTCCCTTCAAGCCCCTCTACTGTTATAATAGCCTCCCCCTTCTCCCCTCTCAGTCTCTGTCTTTGAGATCCATTCTCTTTCTCTGAAATTCCTATCTACACTCAAGTTTATTCTCCCTTTCTTCAAATCCCAACATCCCTTAATGTCTTCTTGACAACAACTTTTTGCTCCTTTATCTTATCTGCCCTCTCACTCTTCCTTCCTCTTTTTCTATCCCTTGAGTAACATTTTCTATCCCT
>NW_018438713.1:0-287 GCF_002113885.1 Mizuhopecten yessoensis
TCGAGAAGTACCGTATCAGCCCGTTAGGCATAGTAGAGGGAAAATATTCCAAAACGAAAAGACTAATAGTGGACTTGTCCCCATGATGATCCTGAACATCCCAGTATAAATGGTTTGATCAACAAAGAAGCGTGTTTGTTATCATATGTGAGAATTGATGATGCCATTAAAATTATACAGGAACTGGGTCAAGGTTCCTTAATGTGCCAAGCGGATATAACGGACGCGTTTAAACTTATACTGATCCAACCTGAACAGTGGCATCTTTTTGGTGTAAAATGGGAAGA
>NW_018438714.1:0-287 GCF_002113885.1 Mizuhopecten yessoensis
ACAATCTTAAATCATCTTTTATGTATTTCGCACAGCGTACGACATGAAAGGACAAGAATTAATATGCTGACTTCGTAATGAACAAAAATCTGTATGATATCAATATCTACCACGACAGTTACAAATGTATGTGTACAGGTAATACAGACAGAGCAATTAACACAGACATTTAAAGTGACGTTAGTGTATATATAGTGTATACCGCAATCTGATCGATCGAGTCAGTGGCCTGTAAACGCGACCATGCGTCCTCACGGGTATACCACAGTCACAGATCTAATACGTTT
>NW_018438715.1:0-287 GCF_002113885.1 Mizuhopecten yessoensis
TTTCCCCCCCCCCCCCCCCCATTCCTCCACACTGATTCTTTATCTCTTTCTTCCACTCTTACATGTCTTTCTCCAGCCCTTCTCACGATTCCTCCCCACTCATACTTTATCTTTTTCTTCCACTCTAACATCTTTTTCCCCCTCCCGATTCCTCCCCACTCATACTTTATCTCCTTCTTCCGAACTAACATCTCTTTTCCCCATCCAGATTCTTCCCCTCTCATACTTTATCTCCTTCTTCCACTCTTACATCTATTTCCCCCCGTTCCGATTCCTCCCCAAATATA
>NW_018438716.1:0-287 GCF_002113885.1 Mizuhopecten yessoensis
GATATATAACCGATGTTTATTCTGTTCTATTTCATGTGGGATTAAAAAATGTAGTACACTGCTTATACATTTTTGAAAGTGAAGTTCACCGAGCTATTATAAACATAATTGTTATAGTACAATATTAGACTTAACCGTTCTGAAATATCTATATTAAATACACGCTATATCTCTATACTCACTTACAAACCGAGACTTTACCAGGTACAGGACGTTTTTACATGTATGTCCTGGTTCTTTGTTTGCCCGCGCTTGAACGCTTTATTTATTGAGTCAACTGCAGTGTA
>NW_018438717.1:0-287 GCF_002113885.1 Mizuhopecten yessoensis
TATCAAGCTAACATACTATAAATCCAACATACTACACGGCTTGCATGCTACAAATCCAATATCATACCAGCCAACATGCTGTAAATCCAATAAACTATCCAGCTAACATGCTATAAATCCAATATACTACCGAACTAACATGCTGTAAATCAATATACTACTCAGCTTATATGCTTAAAATCCAATATACTATAAAGTTAGCATGTTATAAATCCAATATACTACCCAGCTTACATGCTATCAATCCAATATAATCATCCGAGCCGAAGTGTATGTGTGACCGAGGG
>NW_018438718.1:0-287 GCF_002113885.1 Mizuhopecten yessoensis
TTTGCGAACGGATTTCAGTTTCCGTCTATAACGATGATAAGAACAAGAGATTTGAGTTCCAGTTTACCGATGTATTTCTATCGTTGCACTCATACTGTTACGCTGTCATGTATCAGTAAAAATTTTGAAATCCTGAAAATGTTTCATGAGATCAATCGCTTTCGTCGATACTCCTTAGATTTTATGTCGCGTAACCCACGTTTAACTTAATAATCAACATTGTTTTGATATGCTTATTCTTGTTTATATACATGGTCCACGTCAATTTTATTTATGTGTGTAGTTAT
>NW_018438719.1:0-287 GCF_002113885.1 Mizuhopecten yessoensis
GAGACATTCCTGACAAGTAGCCTTTTAAAGGAAAAGTTGATGGACAAACAGATGGATGCGTGCCATGGTCTTGAGGACCAGCTGGTGAGCTAAAAAATAACAGTTTTGTTCAATTAATCCAATCAAATTATTCTTCAAAAAATTCAAAGTATCCACATCAACCAAATCAGACTGTAAACTTACATTAATGATAATGTACCATGACCAATGTGTAAATAAATTATCATATATGAATTAATTGTAAATTTTTCAAATTTCTTGAGGTGTCACAATCAACATGCATACCT
>NW_018438720.1:0-287 GCF_002113885.1 Mizuhopecten yessoensis
AAATAAACCGCCATCATCTATTCACAGACTATTGCCTGTTCAACTTCTTATTACCCAAGTCTGATAAGCGACAATCGGACAAATGCCATACATATTTATTGAAGCTGCTGCGATGCATTTTTTGAGGCTTTCATTGCTATATCTTTCGAAGGAGTCATTGGACTTTTATCAGTCTTGGTGTGGGAATACTTATTACCCAAGCTCCGAATTCGATGGTTGACAAATGCGGTGCATATTTAACGAGGCAGCTGTGACCTGATTGGTTAATGCATTTCATGCGATATCGT
>NW_018438721.1:0-287 GCF_002113885.1 Mizuhopecten yessoensis
TGCAGTCAATACACAGAAGAGCACTTTGTAAGAAATAAGACACAAATTAGTCTGAAGGAGAAAAACATGTGCACGAAACAAACAAGAGAAGAAAAAACAGAGAAATATAAACAGTACAAGAGCTAATAAATACAATGATGAAAAACATCTGTATTCAATTATATATTCTTAAAAGATCCTTTGAAATAAATTTAATCAAATTTACAATTAAAAGTTATATTCTCTTGTTAAAATGGAACACATGTACATTACATGAACTTTTGGTACTGTCTGCCAATAAAAATCAT
>NW_018438722.1:0-287 GCF_002113885.1 Mizuhopecten yessoensis
CTTCAAATGATTTCAATACATTGCTATACACCGGTCCATCCTTTATATAAACCTAGGGAAACGATTCACACCACTATATACGTACAATTGGGGATGTTTACTCACTTAAAATTCAATCACCTTAAAATTGTATGAGTTAAGTCTGAAAAGAATTCTCAAGCATACACTGTGTTTATATTCGTGAACATTTTCTGGTATTATAAAAATATTCTTTATGACGCGGGGTGACGTGTTTCATAAAATTGCGTTACACTATCCGCGTGGGTATACAGAGGGTTACACTATCC
>NW_018438723.1:0-287 GCF_002113885.1 Mizuhopecten yessoensis
GGAAAATGGGAAGGTCATATGTAAAGATTTTAGAATATCGATAGATATTTGCAAATGACATTGTTATTGGTAGGTTGTGCAAAAACAGACAACAAATACTCGTGTTTATTCGAAACATGCTTTTTATCTATACAAATATCTATATCTAAACAAATATCTAAGTATAAAAGCAAAAGAAAACTTTGAAATATCTTATTCCATTTTCGTTCCTTGAAAAGTAAACAAACATACTTTAACATATTATTGCATTTGATTATCAAAGACTATGGATAAACTACTTCTATCTA
>NW_018438724.1:0-287 GCF_002113885.1 Mizuhopecten yessoensis
GGTAAGCACGTTACTGTGTCACTAGATATACCAGTAGACACGTTATTGTGTCACAAGGTATACCAGTAGATACGTTACTGTGTCACTAGATATACCAGTAGACACGTTATTGTTTCACTAGGTATACCAGTAGACACGTAACTGTGTCACTAGGTATGCAGGTAGACACGTTACTGTGTCACTAGGTATACAGATAGACACGTTACTGTATCACTAGATATACCATAAGACACTTTACTGTATCACTAGGTATACCAGTAGACACGTTACTGTGTCACAAGGTATAC
>NW_018438725.1:0-287 GCF_002113885.1 Mizuhopecten yessoensis
TGAAACATAACCTGTACCTGTGACACATAACCTGTAACTGTGAAACATAACCTGTATCTGTGACACATTACCTGTATATGTGACACATAACCTGTATATGTGACACATAACCTGTATCTGTGACACATCACCTGTATATGTGACACATAACCTGTAACTGTGAAACATAACCTGTATCTGTGACACATAACCTGTAACTGAAACATAACCTGTATCTGTGACACATTACCTGTATCTGTGACACATAACCTGTACCTGTGAAACATAACCTGTATCTGTGACACATA
>NW_018438726.1:0-287 GCF_002113885.1 Mizuhopecten yessoensis
ATCAGTATCTGGTATGATTGGGTGCACTTCAACAGACTGACTGGATCCTTTAAGGGGACAGCTTGATGGAGACAACTGGATCTACAGGACAACAATGAAACAATGAACAGTTTTCCCTCCTGCATTTACGTACAGGAACACGTGATAGACTATAAGCATTAGAATACTTGGTTCCAAACCGACGCTTAATCCCCATTTCTTATAAAAGCTACAACAGAGAGCCACCTAGCTATCATGTCCTCTGGATTTTTGAAGTTTTTAAGCCAGATGAGCGAAGCGTTATCTGT
>NW_018438727.1:0-287 GCF_002113885.1 Mizuhopecten yessoensis
AAACTTCAAATGACTTCTTCTTAAGAATTAAAAGGTATAGAATCTTCATATTTGTCAGGTGGCTTCCTGGGATAGAGCCCGACAAAGTTTGAAAAGGAAAATTACCTTGACTTACTTTCAAGGTCACAGGAGTCAGATATATCTAATTCTTAAAACGACTTTTTCTGAAGAACTGAAAGTTATAGAACCTAATTATTTAGCTGGTGACTTCCTGGGAAAGAGCCTTACAAAGTTTGAGAATGAAATGACCTTGACCTACTTTTAAGGTAACATGAGGCAGATATGTC
>NW_018438728.1:0-287 GCF_002113885.1 Mizuhopecten yessoensis
CCGAACCATGTTCTATTAAAAAAGATAATATTGAATGTTGAACAATAGTTGGCATGGAATCATGAATGCATTAATTGTAACTTGCAATATGCGAGTTTGGTTTTTGTCAGTGTACTGATTAATATTCATAACGAGGTGTTGTTAAACCAGCGCCAGAATCAAAAGGTATACATTGATATAATAATTTGTAACTTAACAGAAATATAGGGTATTTCCTAATCTATTTCATTTCACTATTTGCAAATGTTTTTTTCGGTATAATTTTTTATCAACACTCCTGTAGTGAT
>NW_018438729.1:0-287 GCF_002113885.1 Mizuhopecten yessoensis
ATGAAGTTACGGGAATAGTCTTGAACAATGGTTCTTCGACATCAAACATGCATATGGATACGTCTATTGGGTAGTTTATTTTTTTAGTCTCAAATTCTGAAATTGAATATGAACTTTTGAACTGCTGAGATAGTATACATTTGTTGACTGGGTTTGAGGACAAAATGTGTTTACCGTACAATCAGATCACAAAAAGACCATCAAACTTGGAGCAGTGGGCCAAAACTTGGGGAATGAAGTTTAATGCAAATAAATGCTACATCCTCAGCATCCGGGGTAAGAGTAAA
>NW_018438730.1:0-287 GCF_002113885.1 Mizuhopecten yessoensis
ATATTATGTAGGCTAACTTATACAGACTGTATATTATGTAGGCTATCTTATACAGACTGTATATAAAGTAGGCTTACTTATACAGAATGTCTATCTTTCTCTTCAAGTGGAAATAGAGTGATTTTCATCTTTGCATGCTCAGCAAATATATACTGTACATGATTATGGGATTGGGATCTCCACCATTTCAATGTTATGGCCTATAACCCTGAGTATCTGCCATCCCATTGTACCTGGCAAAACTATTACAAATTAGTGATGTTTACCAGGAAGTTTATTGTGGATTC
>NW_018438731.1:0-287 GCF_002113885.1 Mizuhopecten yessoensis
TAACCATTTTTGGTAATAGTTTAATACTGTGTCTACAAAATTATTACAAAATACCATAATATATCTTATCAAATGTCATATCAGCATCACAATCACTACAAAATGAATGCAATTGTTTTTTAATTTTTAATATTTTGCAATATTTTATTAACCATTATCTGCTACCAGCAGTCGAAGTTAATATAGTTTGAAATGAGCAAAAGTATTTGCTAGTTCATAGAAAATATTGAGACAAATTGACCATACACAAAATTGGATATATGCTATCTAAAAAACAGGAATATGTC
>NW_018438732.1:0-287 GCF_002113885.1 Mizuhopecten yessoensis
GTTTTCGTCTGACATATCGCGTTCCGGTCTAACTGCGCATGCGCTTCGACATTTTCCGGGGAATTTCCATATAGGTTATACTTAGAGATTTATATTCATCGGATAACCAGTCTACATCCGGCCAATGTGATTGCGAGAAATTTTCATGCATTTAATAAATGTATTTAATGCAGCCTTATGTAGAGCTCATTGGGGTTACCTTTTTCATGACTCATATTTAACAAGATTCAACCAAATAATGTAGTTCTTTTTGTTATTCTCTTCGTAGCAACTGTCTTTCATTTCCT
>NW_018438733.1:0-287 GCF_002113885.1 Mizuhopecten yessoensis
TTAGAATATTTAAGAATTCTCACAAACATATTATAATGACCTTTTCATCATTATTTCTTTGACAGTTATCTACAAGTATCTTGATATAGACAGCTTAAGACAACTAAGACTGTAAGCGTTCGCCGTCATTAATGTCGGAATACTTACTTAGTAGTTCAACCATGTGAGCCTGCTTTTCAATTGTATCGATCCTAAGCATACGCCCAACAGCGGAACTAATCAGCATTGCTTCAGATACGTTTGCTTCATGTAACTCTAAATGGTAACACATCTGAAGGTTTGGTTTG
>NW_018438734.1:0-287 GCF_002113885.1 Mizuhopecten yessoensis
GTTGAGCAATAAACAAATAGTTCCACTTTGCATATTTTTAATAATTTAATTAACATTACCAGCAGGTTTAGCAAGCATTGATTATCTTAAAAAGTGATAGTAGGTCTAAATTTAAAACAAATATAATGAAAAATATTTTAGTTGCAAAGAGTCAGAAATTTATTCCGTGTTCGCGGAAAAAGCTGACCGTTTATAAAACTGTTGTGCAGCGGCTACGTAGTCTCATCAGGCAACGAAGCGGCTCGACTTTCAACGAGATAGAAAGTGCATCCGTGAAATGTGGAGTT
>NW_018438735.1:0-287 GCF_002113885.1 Mizuhopecten yessoensis
GTGATTACACGCACTGGAAATAATAGTCTCGTTTTATTTTTTTGTGTATAATTTATCATAATAATTCATAATTGTAATAATATAATAATTATTTATTCATATTTTCTATATAACATTTATTTATTTATCTTTTTTTTTAATCGTAAACTTAATAATCTTACGGGACACTTTTGGTTTGCAGGGTTGGCTGGTCAAGGTCACTGTTACTATTTTTATCTGTAGTAGCTTCATTCCTTGAAGGATTTCCATCGATTTGAAAAACTAATTAAGGACCATAATATCAGACA
>NW_018438736.1:0-287 GCF_002113885.1 Mizuhopecten yessoensis
TGTATCCATCGGGAAAAAAAAAAAAAAAAAAAAGGGTATTACATTTTTGCTTTCAGTACTTTCATGTTAAGAAACATTAAGTGGCAAGTTTGATGAGACATTTAATGCTTTATTTATTTATAAAAATATATATGAAAGAAGTGAATGATTAATGAAATGTAATAAAATGAATACATAATGCAGCACCATTTAACTAAGAGTCTATATTTCTTAATACATACTTATTCAAATCAGTGGTTATACAAACAAATATTTACTTAATACAATCATTTGTCCATCCATTTCAT
>NW_018438737.1:0-287 GCF_002113885.1 Mizuhopecten yessoensis
GATCACACAGGACGACATCAGCCGTACCCATCGTGTTGGGCCTCAAATCAAAAATTTTCCAAGAGACATTATTGTCAGAATCACCTCGTATAGAACTAGAACGGCAGTGTATGATGCCAGATTTGTCCTCTTTAACGATAAAGTCGAGCCTGAAACCAACTCGGACCATTCCAGAAAATGCACTCTCCAGCCCAACACACATCACCACGACTTCACTTAAACTGTATATTAACGAGGCACTAACTAAAGCTAGAAGCCAAGTATATTCCAAGGCTAAATATCTTAAG
>NW_018438738.1:0-287 GCF_002113885.1 Mizuhopecten yessoensis
CATATTAAAACAATGAAAGCACACTTTAGACGTTATAGAACAATATAAATGTACAATTTAAGAAACATTTAACAAATTGATGAAATTTTAAACAAATTATTGTTAAAATGATAAATTCAACCTCTCCCCACCATCCGAAAAGTCTAAGAGGTCATTCCAGATCTTTTATACATACTATTGTCTTGTCACACATTAACACGATCACGATCAGAATTTAGTGTTCTATACCAATACTAAGTCTAGTATGTAATATGAAAAGGCAAAGCCTTAAAAGAGCGTAGCTTTTG
>NW_018438739.1:0-287 GCF_002113885.1 Mizuhopecten yessoensis
CTCTAAGTTCTGACGATTTCATATGAAAGAACAGCTCAAAAGATGCCTTATAAAAGTGCCAAATTTTCCCCAGGGTGTACATGCACACATTTTTTTATGCTTTTAATTCTGAGCAAGCTGAATCTCCCCATGGACATTTCAAAAGGTTGGCAAGTATGCAAGAGGCGCATTAGACCTGCAATGCTCATTTCTGCAGCAGGAATGTGTTTCTAGTTATGTTAAACATTAACCCTAACAGGCAGGCTACCGCCAATAACCCAGTCAGAATAATAACCCTACTAGTACAA
>NW_018438740.1:0-287 GCF_002113885.1 Mizuhopecten yessoensis
AATGACCTTGAAAGTTGGTCAAGGTCATTCATTTAAACAAACTTAGTAGCCTTTCATCCCAGCATACTACAGGCTCAATATCATTACTCTGTGCCTTTTGGTTAATGAGAAGAAATTCTGTGAAGATTTAAAAGAAATCTGACCCAGATGACCTTGAAAGTGGGTCAAGGTCATTCATTTGAATAAACTTGGCAGCCTTTCATCCCATCATGCTACATGTCTAATATCAGTAGCCTGGACCTTTTGGTTATTGAGAAGTCGTTTGAAGATTTTACGACATTAGACCC
>NW_018438741.1:0-287 GCF_002113885.1 Mizuhopecten yessoensis
AAAAACTTAAATTACGTATCTGGGCTGAAATCTTTGCTAGCTGTCAAGCAGTTCTACTAATCTCCTAATATGTAATGCACTACAAACGTCAGTGGATTTGTTCATTGATTTATTTATCTTTATATACGCATAGACCTTTCCCTCTGTTTCAACAGTAGTTAAGACTGTTTGGATTTCCATCTTTTTGACCCCTAACGTCACCTATGAGTTACAGAAGGACGAAACAGCTTTATTAATAATTAAGCTGTTTCTTCCTTCTGTAACTGTAAAGGAAGGTTTTTGGCGGG
>NW_018438742.1:0-287 GCF_002113885.1 Mizuhopecten yessoensis
TTGTTTTGGCGTTGTGATGTTCTGGAGTATTTTTCGTTTTGGCGTGGTGATGTTCTGGAGTCTTTTTTTGTGTTGGTGTTGTGATGTTCTAGAGTCTTTTCGTTTTGGCGTTGTGATGTTCTGGAGTCTTTATTGTTTTGGCGTTCTGATGTTCTAGAGTCTTAGTTCCAGACTGTCAGCCGCCGTGGACGCCATCCATCGGACAAGAGCAGGATCGTTCACCCCACACTGGACCTGTCAGTCGCCGTGGACGTCATCCATCGGACAAGTGTAGGATAGTTCACCCA
>NW_018438743.1:0-287 GCF_002113885.1 Mizuhopecten yessoensis
TTACAGAGGAGCGACATCCAACTTCAAATCACAGTTGTCTGACCATGATTCTGTGGGGTGTTATTAACTTGAAGTTCCAGGTTCAAACAGAATCTTGGTCAGACAACTGAGAACAAGGAGGAAGAGTTAATAGGCTTTACTCTATATCATTCCCTTCAGGAAAATGCCAATGTAAATAGCGCTGTTTACATCACCAAACCGTCAGTAACAACGAGGTCATATCACCAAGAACGCTTCTACTGAGTAACCTCGTCAACAGATGTCAACAAATACATATTCGTTCTAAA
>NW_018438744.1:0-287 GCF_002113885.1 Mizuhopecten yessoensis
AAATACTATACTAAGAATATATATATCATAGGACAAGATGTATTCCTTTAAGAACGAAACAATATCGTGTGTACGACTGAGGGGTTTCAAGTATGGTCCCATGCCGAGGCCCACTCTATTGGAAAAGGTAAATAACGCTGGCATCATATTATGTTTTATTGAAGGTAATGAAGTGTTTTATATATGGTTATGTAAATAGGTCGTCTATAAGCACAAGATAAGAACTGATATGATTAATCGTCCTTTTCGTACTAAGTATTTTTAGCTTAACGACTTCATGAAAGAAA
>NW_018438745.1:0-287 GCF_002113885.1 Mizuhopecten yessoensis
ACCTATGACAGAGAGTATTCACTGTTGAATATTTAAGTGGATTCTGTCTCTGTTTAAGGTTAAGGCTGTAAAGATGTTATCGTATTGTATTCCCCTGTGTTAAGGGTAAAGGCTGTAAAAAATGTTAGTGAGTTGTCTGCCCCTGTACAGGGTAAAGGCTGTAAATATGTAAGTGGGTTGTCTGCCCCTGTTAAGGGTTAAGGCTATAAAGGTGTTTTCAGGTTGTCTGTCCCTGTTAAGAATAGGCTGTAAAGATGTTATTGGGTTGTTTGCTCCTGTTTAGGGTT
>NW_018438746.1:0-287 GCF_002113885.1 Mizuhopecten yessoensis
AACATACTATATACAGTAAACATACTATATACAGTACACATACTAGATACATATGCAAGACCACACACTTGTGTTTTTCGAACGAATCAGAAAGCACGAGTTTATTGCGCGTACGAATAGTTACGTCCGCGCAATAAAATCGTAACTTAAATCGCTTAGTAAAACTCAGCCATAGCCCAAAGGACCGTTGATCTTATGCAATGGCGCGGCGTCCGTCGTCCGTCCGTTTATTTTTCCTTTAAAACACTACTTGTCCCAAACAGCTCAGTAGATTTTGACTAAATTTA
>NW_018438747.1:0-287 GCF_002113885.1 Mizuhopecten yessoensis
CTGATCACTTTCACTCGTGCGATTCCCTCTAACTATTCACAGCGAAACACTTTCTTATTCACTAACCAAAACAAGTGTGGTATGATAGGAAATACAGCAATATTTGTTATATATTTAGTTTATAGTATTTAATAAGTGGGAAAAAAAGGTTTGTGATCTGAAGTATTCCTTTCCCACTGCAAGCAACAAACTAACGGATTCCATACGTCATTTTTAAGCTTACATCATTTCTCCTTTTTGCTTTTGCCACAATGTTGATAGTTGTGTTTGCTTTATATGTGTTACAT
>NW_018438748.1:0-287 GCF_002113885.1 Mizuhopecten yessoensis
AGTATATGATGTTGTTACACTGTATAGCAGTCTGAGTATATGATGGTGTTACATTGTATAGTTGTCTGATTATATACTGTTGTTACATTCTATAGCAGTCTGAGTATATGATGTTGTTACATTATATAGCAGTCCGAGTATATACTGTTGTTACATTGTATAGCAGTCTGAGTATATGATGTTGTTACTTTGTATAGCAGTCTGAGTATATACTGTTGTTACACTGTATAGGTGTCTGAGTGTTTACTGTTGTTACACTGTATAGCAGCCTGAGTATATACTGTTGT
>NW_018438749.1:0-287 GCF_002113885.1 Mizuhopecten yessoensis
GTCATCAGACGACTCGGAAAGACCAGCGTCTATATCCGAGCAACCCGGTGAAAGATGAACAACAGCATAGTCCTCTACCACACCCGCCCTCAACTTCCATAGCCTCCACACCATCCAGACCAAAAGCCAACAGAACTGCTAACACGTCTCCGCGAGGGAGAGACCCCCCCCAAGGATTCCATGACGGAAAAGCCATGGGGGTAAAACCCATATCCCAGAGGATAGGAAAAAGGTCCCGCGGACTGGGAGTGACCCCAGAACTGGCCAAACTGGCCTGCCTGAGACTG
>NW_018438750.1:0-287 GCF_002113885.1 Mizuhopecten yessoensis
TTCGTGGTCCTAACACCGACACTTGAGGAACCCCGAAATCTAGTAATTTGTCATGTGAGGTGGAAGAACCGATGGCAACACACTGTCGTCGTTCACTCAGATAAGACTATATCCAGCATAGTGCGGTATCAGTCAATCCATAGGAGTATTTCAGACGTTTATAAAGTATGCCATGGTCGATGACTTCAAATGCAGCTGACAAGTCCAGCATGACAAACACCGCTCTGCACTTGTTATCCAACGCAGAAGCTATATCATTATGTACACGTAGGAGGGCCGTCTCAGTA
>NW_018438751.1:0-287 GCF_002113885.1 Mizuhopecten yessoensis
AGAAATTGTTTATTTGGTTAACATAACTCAGGCTTTTTCATGAAAATGCAGTGTGACTATTAGTTTTGGCCCCAGTTTCCCATATGTGTTGAATTATCTCAATAATGCAATACTTTCCCTGTGGAGAAATTTAAGTTAAGGAATAAAAATAAGTTTTGTTTGGTGGAACTGAAGTCTTTAAAGCTATTGAAATATTACAAGTAAACTAGTATTCCGTCTTTTTGTATTGCCGAGTTATCTGTTCTTGAGAGCAGGTATTGATTGTTACGTCATTTGTTTGTGAGATT
>NW_018438752.1:0-287 GCF_002113885.1 Mizuhopecten yessoensis
ACTTTATTACAGGTTTACATTTGTACTGACAGGAGATCTATATTTATGTTAACAGAAGACCAATACTTTTTATTGACTTGGGACTTACACTTGCATTCATTGGGGATCTTGTATTGACTGGTGACCTGTACTTTTATTCACTGAGTATCTTTACTTGCTGGGTACCTGCATTTGCTGAATCATCCATATCACCTCAAGGTGTGAATGATTCTTTTTCTCTTACCCTGTTGATTCTGTCATACATTCTTCCTATCAACATACTTTTTGAATGATGGGAGAAACATCAT
>NW_018438753.1:0-287 GCF_002113885.1 Mizuhopecten yessoensis
GGCACAACGATTTACGTTTATGATCCAAAGGCAGGTTTGAAAATAATTTTGGATTAAAGTTAGGCCGCATATATTCGGAGGTATTGACTGATTCGTAGTATAGGGAATCCAGGGATGGCCCCAAAAAGTTAAATAATGGCCCTTTTTATTACAAGGAGGGGGCCACATGTACAGTAACCGATGAACTGAAAAGTTGGAGAAAACACTGAAATTTAAAACAAATTTAACTCGTAATTACTATCGACACAACAGAGTCGTCCGAGAAAATCAATATTTTCTGCCAAATG
>NW_018438754.1:0-287 GCF_002113885.1 Mizuhopecten yessoensis
ATTGATTCGAGATATCCAATATGCACATTGTTTGATTAATTCGTTTCTGGTTTCTAAATATCTTTATCGATTGTTTTAGTTTACCCCTTACCATGTCAACCGCTACAGGCTATGAATCAACATTAGAAAATGGAATATTTCAAATGGCAATGATACATGTATTTAAAATTAAAAAATATGCATATGCATAACTGAATTGAAAATTTAGTCTAATGTAACATACACGTTTGATGTCATATATTTCATTCCTCTCTGTACAATCAAAACGAAAATTGCCCTATATCTAA
>NW_018438755.1:0-287 GCF_002113885.1 Mizuhopecten yessoensis
TAACCGTGGCTTTCACCTTTGACCTTTCGTGACGTCCGTGACCTCACACACGTTGATGGAATGTTCTTTGATGAGTACTTAGTCAGTGTCACTATCACTTTCAATGGTCATACTTCGTCGCCGTTTTGGTGGAGGTGCATTTTTGGTAATGTTCACAGTTATATTACAACTATCCATGTAGGATCCGGCGAAAAGAGAGTCTATCCTACTCCCGGATCTATGTGACACCTGATTAAAGGTGTTGGCCTGATTTCCTGACCTTTTCTGTGTCAGTGTGTCAACTTCGC
>NW_018438756.1:0-287 GCF_002113885.1 Mizuhopecten yessoensis
ACTTTTCATCTATCTATTTTCAATTTTTATTCCTTTAACTACGGTGTTGACGATGGAGGGGAATACATTTGTACCCACCTCATGACAAACGACACGCTTGAAATATGGCGACCTGTATTATATAGCTTACGATCCCGGATCATTTCGTACAGACAGTTCAGAGAAATAAAGTTTAGGTGCAACTTACCTCTGTCAAATCATATAGGGCCGCCAACCTAAGTTTACCGCTGTTGCCAGATACTTTATTGCATAACGATACCTATTTCAAATATTTAGATCGACATATT
>NW_018438757.1:0-287 GCF_002113885.1 Mizuhopecten yessoensis
TTTGCACTTAAGGGCTGCCGTACCTTTCGGTTTGATGATGTGTCCCGAATACGAACGGAGAGGTACCCTGATCCTGATGTCAGCTTGTGAACTGCATGAATCTTTTTTAACGTCTTTAGACTGTTTACGTTGCACATAGCTGCCGTGTCTAACTAGAATAACAGCGATTTACCTTCCACTGAAACGTTTTCACACCATTCAGTTTCAACAGACTTTATCTCCGTCTCCAAGTATCCAACATAGAACTCGTCATCTGAAGAGGTATTTTCACCATCTATCGCATGTAC
>NW_018438758.1:0-287 GCF_002113885.1 Mizuhopecten yessoensis
ATGTCGTATTCAGACATCATAGTAATACCTATATTTTTGTTTAAGAGTTTTTGAATAGATCTGTAATACATTTTTATAATATTAATCCACAGGTTATTGACAATTCTGGCCATTTAAGCCATTTGTTGCAGTGACTTTTTATACCTTTGTTTTTAACTGTAAGTCCATTCGACCATCCATGCTGACTGGGGATTCCAGAGCATGTATCTCATACACTGTTTCATCGATCTTTGTATATAGGAATATTATGGAAAGGCAGTGTGTTACATTTTAAAACAAGGTCACTT
>NW_018438759.1:0-287 GCF_002113885.1 Mizuhopecten yessoensis
CTTCTCGTCTAATTCACAAGATAGTGCACACTGAGCCTTCGATTTTGCTATGACATATTCCAGGGATGGAGAGAACGAAAGTGAGCGTGTATTTTTGGAAGCCGGATGCCGGATACGTCTGTTCTTGCTGTGGCCACACCATAAATAACAATGGGATCGCGGTGGATTAGTGGTTAAGTCGTCTGACCGTCTCCGGTCACTAGCCATCCACCACTGGGGTCATGGGTTAAAGGCCTGCAATCGACAGGAACTCACCGCTGGTCGATGGTTTTTCTCTGGGCACTCAG
>NW_018438760.1:0-288 GCF_002113885.1 Mizuhopecten yessoensis
TTTCACAGGGTGGCCATATATTGCATAGTTTGTTTTTGGTGACAATTAAGGTCCACCACATACTGGTCCTTGGTGTTGTGTTCTATAGTGCTGAACATAACTTGTGTCGCTGGCTGGAACGGAGTCTTCCTCGCACCAGAATAAATTGGGTTGTTGTAGGTGGCATCCACCATCAGGTCTACTTTGTTTGGCGGGTTTCCTTGGTGCGTATTGATTTCTTTTACCCTCTTTCACAGTTCACCTATGTCGGTCTTGTTAATTTCCTCTATCTGGTCACATACTTTATTG
>NW_018438761.1:0-288 GCF_002113885.1 Mizuhopecten yessoensis
CCCGCCTCTCAGCCCCCAGGGGGGCCAGACCCACCATTTATAAAAGATTGTTCCACTTCCCCCAAGGATGCTTCTGACCAAATATGGAACAAATCCTTTCATTCCTACAGAAGAAGAGGATTTTAAAGAATTTGCTATATTTACCCTATTGGACCCCGCCCCTCAGCCCCCAGGGGAGCCACACCCACCATTTATACAAATTGGTTCCCCTCCACCAAAGGATGATTCAGACTTAATATGGAACAAATCCTTTCATTTCTACAGAATGAGAAGAATTTTAAAGAATTT
>NW_018438762.1:0-288 GCF_002113885.1 Mizuhopecten yessoensis
TCAGTCAGGGCTCATATGTGCATACTATCACACTGCTACCTAATAAAGATAATGCTAACCTAAATTGATTTACTTCCAATGGAAATTAAACAAATGTTGGTCCAAAATGTGATTTCTCTATATAAACTTTAGTCAAGTTTAACCCCTCTCCAGGGGGAAACGTGAGACCCCAGGGTCATGAAATTCACAATTTTGGTAAAGCACCTTAAGACCCTCCCATCTATGAAGAGCATTTGATTCTATCCTATCTGGGTCTTGAGAAGAAGATTTTTGAAATTTTAGTCAATT
>NW_018438763.1:0-288 GCF_002113885.1 Mizuhopecten yessoensis
CTTGTGTACCTGTTGTTGTATTTGACATTAGCCTTGTGTACCTGTATTTGTATATGACATTAGCTTTGTGTACCTGTTGTTGTATATGACGTTATCCTTATGTTCCTGTTGTTGTATATGACATAAGCCTTGTGTTCCTGTTGTTGTATAACATTCAAAGTTCGTATTTCGGTCCACGGTTAACACAAAGTATTTTCCAGACGATATACTCTCTAAAATCACGTGCTTATTTCCTGGTCCTGACATGAAAAAGCTTCTTCCACAACACAACAAAGAATATATTTATTT
>NW_018438764.1:0-288 GCF_002113885.1 Mizuhopecten yessoensis
TTGTTATCCTTGTCACCAGTTCACGGCTGGTTTGTGATCCTTGTCACCAGTTTACGGCTGGTTTGTTATCCTTGTCACCAGTTCACGGCTGGTTTGTTATCCTTGTCTACTAGTTCACGGCTGGTTTGTGATCCTTGTCTACCAGTTCACGGCTGGTTTGTTATCCTTGTCACCAGTTCACGGCTGGTTTGTTATCCTTGTCTACTAGTTCACGGCTGGTTTGTGATCCTTGTCTACCAGTTTACGGCTGGTTTGTTATCCTTGTCTACCAGTTCACGGCTGGTTTGT
>NW_018438765.1:0-288 GCF_002113885.1 Mizuhopecten yessoensis
AGTTTACTGGAGGTCAGTGTTACATAGCTTACTAGATGTCAGTGTGTCAGAGCTTACTGGAGATCAGTGTTACAGGGCTTACTGGAGGTCAGTGTTAAAGGGCTTACTGGAGGTCAGTGTTACAGAACTAACTGGAGGTCAGTGTTACAAAGCTTACTGGAGGTAGGTGTTACAGAGCTTACTGGAGGTCAGTGTTACAGAGCTTACTGGAGGTCAGTGTNAGCAATACAGAGCTTACTGGATGTCAGTGCTATAGGGCTTACTGGAGATCAGTGTTACAGAGCTAAC
>NW_018438766.1:0-288 GCF_002113885.1 Mizuhopecten yessoensis
CGTTTACAAACAAATATTAAATATATCACAGCGTTTACCAACAAAATTTAAATATGTAACGGCGTTTACCAACAAATATTAAATATACCACGGCGTTTTCCAACAAAGATTAAATATACCACGGCGTTTACCAACAAAGATTAATTATACCACAGCGTTTACGGAGAAAGATAAAATATAGCACAGCGTTTACCAACAAAGATAAAATATAGCACAGCGTTTACCAACAACGATTAAATATGTAACGGCGTTTACCAATAAAGATTAAATATACCACGGCGTTTACAC
>NW_018438767.1:0-288 GCF_002113885.1 Mizuhopecten yessoensis
GGTAAATACCACAACCTCTCCTCTAGCTCTCTGAACTAAAACTCTATTGAGTCAATAATCATAATCACATGGGTAAATACCACAACCCCTCCTCTAGCTCTCTGAACTAAACCTCTGATGAGTCAATAATCATAATCACATGGGTAAATACCACAACCTCTCCTCTAGCTCTCTGAACTAAACCTCTGATGAGTCAATAATCATAANCAACCCCTCCTCTAGCTCTCTGAACTAAAACTCTATTGAGTCAATAATCATAATCACATGGGTAAATACCACAACCTCTCC
>NW_018438768.1:0-288 GCF_002113885.1 Mizuhopecten yessoensis
GCGGGACAATGTTTTACCTTTGTATAAGCTTGCTAGGATTCCTGAATAGGACAAAGTTTTAACTTTGTATAAGGTTGCTAGGATTCCTGACCGGGACACAGTTTTACCTTTGTATAAGTTTGCTAGGATTCCCGAGCGGGACAAAGTTTTACTTTTGTATAAGCTTGCTTGGAATCCTGACCGGGACAATAGTTAACCTTTGTATTAGGTTGCTAGTATTCCTCACCGGGACACAGTTTTACGGTTTTATAAGGTTGCTAGGATTCCTGACCGGGAAAAAGTTTTATC
>NW_018438769.1:0-288 GCF_002113885.1 Mizuhopecten yessoensis
ATATTCCTCTGGCTGATATCATTCCTCAAACTTTCACATTCCATCGATTGGTGTCGATGAGAGTGTACCAATACCGGTGTCTCGTAAAAAGTCCTTTGCCATCACACGTGATCGGTCCCTTATTATTACACTTGGAGTGTCTGTTGTATCTAAACCTCCTTCAGCCATTGTTTATACACAATATCACTGGTCAATTAATCCCGACGCTGCCACCAAATTGTAACGTGTGGCGAGGAGGAGGGCTCCAGAATACAACATTTCACAGCAGAGTTCTATTTACAAGTTTAT
>NW_018438770.1:0-288 GCF_002113885.1 Mizuhopecten yessoensis
TATAACACCTAGCGCTATGTAGTTAAGGATATCATATTTATAACAACTACCGCTATTTAGTTAAGGATATCATATTTACGACAACTAGCGCTGTGTAGTTAAGCATATCTGATGTATAGCACCAAGGGCTATGTAGTTAAGGATATCATATTTACGACAACTAGCGCTGTGTAGTTAAGGATATCTTATGTATGACACCAAGGGCTATGTAGTTAATGATATCATATGTACAACACCTAGCGTTATGTAGTTAAGAATATTATATTTACAATACCTAGCGCTGTGTAG
>NW_018438771.1:0-288 GCF_002113885.1 Mizuhopecten yessoensis
CAGACTTGTTGATGTCCTACAGGCTCCCCTGTTATAGCTCATGTGATTGTTGGTCCTACAGGCTCCCCTGTTATAGCTCATGTGTTTGTTGGTCCTATGGTCCTACAGGCTCCCCTGTTATAGCTCATGTGTTTGTTGGTCCTATGGTCCTACAGGCTCCCCTGTTATAGCTCATGTGTTATATTAGTTGGTCCTACAGGCTCCCCTGTTATAGCTCATATGTTATATTAGTTTGTCCTACATGCGCCCCTGTTATAGCTCATGTGTTATATTAGTTGGTCCTACAGG
>NW_018438772.1:0-288 GCF_002113885.1 Mizuhopecten yessoensis
TCGTAGGTAGACAGTACAATCGTCGTGTACCAATCGTACGACTGTAGTAAGGTAGACAGTACAATCGTCATGTAGCAATCGTATGACTGTCGTAGGTAAAGTGTAAAATCATCGTGTAGCAATCGTACGACTGTCGTAGGTAGAGAGTACAATCGTCGTGTAGCAATAATACGACTGTCGTAGGTAAAGTGTACAATAGTCGTGTAGCAATCGTACGACTGTCGTAAGTAAAGTGTACAATCATTATGTAGCAATCGTACGACTGTCGGAGGTAGAGTGTACAATCGC
>NW_018438773.1:0-288 GCF_002113885.1 Mizuhopecten yessoensis
CAGTCACCCTCCTCCACTGGGTCACAGTGGCTGATTGGTCAGGGTATCTTGACATCTATGATCAGTCACCCTCCTCCACTGGGTCACGGTGGCTGATTCGTCAGGGTGTCTGACATCTATGATCAGTCCCCCTCCTCCACTGGGTCACAGTGGCTGATTGGTCAGGGTATCTTGACATCTATGATCAGTCACCCTCCTCCACTGGGTCACAGTGGCTGATTGGTCAGGGTGTCCGACATCTAAGATCACTCACCCTCCTCCACTGGGTCACGGTGGCTGATTGGTCAG
>NW_018438774.1:0-288 GCF_002113885.1 Mizuhopecten yessoensis
ATTGTTGGTGGGTATCAGTGATGGGTATTACTGGTGTATTGTCCTCTAATGTTGGTGGGTATCAGTGATGGGTGTTACTGGTGTGGTGTCCTATATTGTTGGTGGGTATCAGTGATGGGTATTACTGGTGTAGTGTCCTATATTGTTGGTNNNTATCAGTGATGGGTATTACTGGTGTAGTATCCTATATTGTTGGTGGGTATCAGTGATGGGTATTACTGGTGAAGTGTTCTATAATGTTGATGGGTATCAGTGATGGGTATTACTGGTGTAGTATCCTATATTGTT
>NW_018438775.1:0-288 GCF_002113885.1 Mizuhopecten yessoensis
ATCCATCTGTTCTCGGAAATTACCGTCCTATCTCTCTTTTGTCTAATCAAAGGTAAAATGATGGAAAGGTGTATATATAAATATGTTTATAACTATTCAACTGACAAGTCCCTACTTTCATCTTGTCAGTCGGGATTCAGACCCGGTGATTCCACTATAAATCAACTTGTATCTATTTCTAACGATATATTTTCTGCTTTAGATAAAGGTAAAGAAATTAGAATGGTCTTCTGCGTTATTAGGAAGGCTTTCGACCGAGTATGGCATCGTGGCCTTCTTTCTAAACTC
>NW_018438776.1:0-288 GCF_002113885.1 Mizuhopecten yessoensis
GGCCACATGTGGTTCCTTCTCCATTTCCACATTCGGTCCAAAATCATGAGCTTTCGGTGTGAAAGTTTCCTTTGACAGTCTCAGATGACGCCGGTTTCGCCGATACGTCCTTCCATCCTCAGTGGTGACATCATAAGACCTCTTGTTAACTTGTTCCTTTACAACACCACGTTTCCAGGTTTTCTGGTTGTTTAACATACTCTCATGTGAAGCTATTCTTACAACTTCTCCATTACCTAGAGGTTCAGGTTTTTCGCAGTTTGATTGTAGTAGAAAGCTTGTCGTTCC
>NW_018438777.1:0-288 GCF_002113885.1 Mizuhopecten yessoensis
TAGCCCGATGCCCCGAAATAGTAAAAAATGTCTATGTTCACTATGAAACACGAGTTGGGCTTGTATTTTTTTCTTCAAAATCAACCTGTAAACTATAGTTCACTTATTACTATGTTGTATATCTTAGCCTTGTCCCTTGCATGAGTGCATTCCTGAGTGGTGTCAGACCTGGCTCGGAAAACCTTTGGTATTTGTCTATAATAATAATAAAAATTTGAGGTTCCTATATACCGCTTTATTACAACCTAGTTTGTAGGTCATCTTGAAGTGATTCATAAATTATTATAC
>NW_018438778.1:0-288 GCF_002113885.1 Mizuhopecten yessoensis
TACCTAATAAATAATAGCAAACATACATACATATAATAACAAACAAACATGCATATAACAGCATACATGCTTATACGTTATAACGTTATAGCATACATACATATAATAACATACATACATATAATAGTATACATGTATACGTATAATAGCATAGTACATATAACAGCAAACATACATACATATAATAGCATACATACATGTAAAAACATAAAAACATAATTTCATACATACCTAATTAATAACAGCAAACATACACACAGATTACAGCCTACATGCATACATATAACA
>NW_018438779.1:0-288 GCF_002113885.1 Mizuhopecten yessoensis
GTCCTTGTGTATTGATGCTATGGTATATTTTGTCCTTGTGTGTTGACGCTCTGGTATATATTGTCCTTGTGTGTTGACGCTGTGGTATATATTGTCCTTGTGTATTGCCACTGTGGTATATATTGTCCTTGTGTGTTGACGCTGTGGTATATAATGTCCTTGTGTGTTGATGCTGTGGTATATATTGTCCTGGTGTGTTGACGCTGTGGTATATATTGTCCTTGTGTATTGATGCTATGGTAAATATTGTCCTTGTGTGTTGACACTGTGGTATATATTGTCCTTGTG
>NW_018438780.1:0-288 GCF_002113885.1 Mizuhopecten yessoensis
CCTACATGCCTTATGTCTTTCTAGTCTGTCTGTACTCAAGACTTAGCTATCAGGTATTCCATCTACAGTCCTTATGTCTGCTCTTCCACCTACAGGTAGGTTTTCTGCTCTTCCACCTACAGGAAGGTTTTCTGCTCTTCCACCTAAAGCTGGTTTTCTGCTTGTCCACCCAAAGGTAGGTTTTCTGCTCTTTCACCTACACCTGTTTTTTTTTAGCTCACTTGGCACTTATGCCATGGTGCGGAAAGGCCTAGGGTGATGATATTTGGCCAGAAGCAAACTGGGATG
>NW_018438781.1:0-288 GCF_002113885.1 Mizuhopecten yessoensis
TCGTTATACTACATTATATATCCCCTACAATATATGACATCACTAAATTGTCATGCTACATTATATATCCACTACAATATATGAAACCACTAGATCGTTATACTACATTATATATCCACTACAATATATGACTTCACTAGATCGTTATGCTACATTATATATCCACTACAATATGTGACATCACTAGATCGTTATACTTTATTATATATCCACTACAATATATGACATCACTAAATTGTTATGATACATTATATATCCACTACAATATATGACATCACTAGATCGTTA
>NW_018438782.1:0-288 GCF_002113885.1 Mizuhopecten yessoensis
AAACCTCCATGTGTCCCCACCAACAACTATAATGTAACACTGTTTGCCCCGTGTACTTATCCACTAACTGACACATGTACTGAGCACACACACAATTCCTGTGAACCACACGACCTTCTACTGTCTCACATTTATGATGTTCGTCCTCAACTCTATACAAGGATTCAAGTACAACTCTCTCCACCGTTTTAAATATATCACAGTTTACTGTCCGTGCCACATCATGGAGCGTGTTTTGTCCCACGTCATCAGTGTCGTGTACCAAGTGTGGGTAAGTGTTATATAACA
>NW_018438783.1:0-288 GCF_002113885.1 Mizuhopecten yessoensis
TTCCCACTATAGAACCCATACAGGCGTTTGTCAGCAGGTGAGTGAGCCTTCCGACTATAGAACCCATACAGGCGTTTGTTAGCAGGTGAGTGAACCTTCTCGCTATAGAACCCATACAGGATAGAACCCATACAGGCGTTTGCTAGCAGGTGAGTGAACATTCTCACTATAGAACTATAGAACCCATACAGGCGTTTGTTAGCAGGTGAGTGAGCATTCCCACATTAGAACCCATACAGGCGTTTGTTAGCAGGTGAGTGAACATTCTCACTATAGAACCCATACAGG
>NW_018438784.1:0-288 GCF_002113885.1 Mizuhopecten yessoensis
TTTCTGAGAAAACCTCCGGACAAGTTCATGGCTGAAGAAGAAGAAAAACACAGAAGAAGAAGAATAATAAGAAACGGAGTAAAAACAATAAGTCCCCAAACTTTGTTTGGGGGACTTAATAATAAGAAGAAGAAGAAGAAGAAACGGAGTAAAAACAATAAGTCCCCAAAACTTTGTTTTGGGGGACTTAATAAGAAACGGAGTAAAAACAATAAGTCCCCCAAAACAAAGTTTTGGGGGACTTAATTACTTATCAGATAGACACTTCAAAGTCCGTGTTGGTTCAAC
>NW_018438785.1:0-288 GCF_002113885.1 Mizuhopecten yessoensis
ACTGGTGTATATCTCTCTGTATTTGTACAGAACTGGTTCCGTACAATACCAATTGGTGTATACATCTCTGTATTTGTACAGAACTGGTTCCGTACAGTACCGTCTGGTGTATACATCTCTGTATTTGTAAAGAACTGGTTCCGTACAGTACCGACTGGTGTATACATCTCTGTATTTGTACAGAATTGGTTCTGTACAGTAACGACTGGTGTAGAAGTCTTTGTATTTAGACATAACTTGGTGCTGTACATTACCGACTGGTGTATACATCTCTGTATTTGTACAGAA
>NW_018438786.1:0-288 GCF_002113885.1 Mizuhopecten yessoensis
TGTGTAGACTTTGACAATAAACATGACTAGTAAGATAACAACTTTGTAGACTTTGACATTTAACATGACAAGTAAGACAAGACCTGTTTAGACTTTGACATAAATCATGACCAGTTAGATAACAACTTTGTAGACTGTGACATTTAAAATGACTAGTAAGAAAACAACTGTGTAGGCTGTGACAATAAACATGACTAGTAAGAAAACAACTGTGTTGACTGTGGCATTAAACATGACTAATAAGATAACAATCTTGCAGGCTGTGACAATTAACATGACTAGTCAGAT
>NW_018438787.1:0-288 GCF_002113885.1 Mizuhopecten yessoensis
TTTCACTGAGTCGCCTACGTTATATATTTGAAACATTACACTGAGTCGCCTAAGTTGTATATTTGATACATTTCACTGAGTCGCCTACGTTATATATTTGACACATTACACTGAGCCGACCACGTTGTATATTTGATGCATTTCACCGAGTCGCCTACATTGTATATTTGATACATTTCACTGAGTCGCCTACGTTGTATATTTGATACATTTCACCGAGTCGCCTACATTGTAGATTTGATCCATTTCACTGAGCCGACTACGTTGTATATTTGATACATTTCACTG
>NW_018438788.1:0-288 GCF_002113885.1 Mizuhopecten yessoensis
CGTGAGAGGGTTTGTAGATATTGTATGGTTACACACCGTGAGAGGATTTATAGATATTGTATGGTTACACACCGTGAGAGGGTTTATAGATATTGTATGGTTACACACCGTGAGAGGGTTTGTAGATTTTGTTTGGTTACACACCGTGAGAGGGTTTATANGGTTACACACCGTGAGAGGGTTTGTAGATTTTGTTTGGTTACTCACCGTCAGATATTTTGTAGACTTTGTTTGGTTACACACTGTAATCATCATCATCATCATCATCATCATCATCATCATCATCAT
>NW_018438789.1:0-288 GCF_002113885.1 Mizuhopecten yessoensis
CTTTATAATAAACCAGTACACCACCTCCCTGTCTATTAAGTCTGTTTATTTCAATGAAGATTTATCGAATGAGAATCAATAATAATATCACTGTTTGGGATTTCAGGTTTAAGATGCGATTCAGTGATACAGATTATGTCATTGTTATTTAGTTCAGCTTCAATTAAGTCAGTTTTAGTACGTATAGATCGAGAATTCAGATCAGAATCTAGATTTCCTAAGGGACCAGGGTTTTCCTCTATTTCAGACGATACTGTCAATAACATGAGCATGATAATGTATATAAAT
>NW_018438790.1:0-288 GCF_002113885.1 Mizuhopecten yessoensis
AAAACCAGACCATAGTATGGTAAGGTACCGAAGGTAAAACCAGACTATAGTATAGGTAAGGTATCAAAGGTAAAACCAGACCATAGTATGGTAAGGTATCAAAAGTAAAACCAGACCATAGTATGGTAAGGTATCAAAAGTAAAACCAGACCATAGTATGGTTAGGTACCAAAGGTAAAACCAGACCATAGTATGGTAAGGTACCGAAGGTAAAACCAGACCATGGTATGGTANCTGAAGGTCAAACCAGACCATAGTATGGTAAGGTATCAAAAGTAAAACCAGACC
>NW_018438791.1:0-288 GCF_002113885.1 Mizuhopecten yessoensis
AATATTTCACCCAATTTCAGACAGAATGCTTGGCCGCCAAGAAGAGTTTGTACCTATTGAAAAGATTGTTGAAATTGAAAACATTGATAGATTTGGTTTTGAGAAGAATTTAACTATTTTCCAGCACTTGGAAAACTAATGAAATGAAACAAATGAAAGTTTGAGGTTTTCTAGCTTATTGAAATCACTCGATACCACTTGATATAACTACATTTCACCGAATTTCAGACAGAATACTTGGCTGTCAAGAAGAACTTGTACTTATTGAAAATAATGTTGAAATTAAAA
>NW_018438792.1:0-288 GCF_002113885.1 Mizuhopecten yessoensis
ATCACCAATAGAGGGTGTTCTGTGTACCACACATAATGTATCAACACTAGAGGTTGTTCTGTGTACCATACATAATGCATCTCCACTAGAGGGCGTTCTGTGTACCACACATAACGTTTCACCACTAGAGGGCGTTCTGTGTACCGCACACAATGTATCACCACTAGAGGGCGTTTTGTGTACCACACATAATGTATCACCACTAGAGGGNTGTTCTGTGTATTACACATACTGTATCACCACTAGAAGGTTTTCTGTGTACCACACATAATGTATCACCACTAGAGG
>NW_018438793.1:0-288 GCF_002113885.1 Mizuhopecten yessoensis
TTGCTCACCATTTGCATGAATCCAGACCAGATTGGAGCAGGTGTTATTAAAGGCTAAGCCACACTATGTAAGATGTCCATCATTTCTGCTTTATTTACAACAGTCATCTTGCGAAGTTCTTGATATTTCAATGCAGCAAACCCATGTTCAGATAGTTTTTTTAACATAATGTTTAACGTTGATTTTGCCCATGACACGCAATTCCTCAGCTGATACTTCCCGTCTTGGAACTGTGATGGAACAAGTTATTCCAGGGGTAACTCCAGCTATAATGCCCATACCATGAAA
>NW_018438794.1:0-288 GCF_002113885.1 Mizuhopecten yessoensis
ATGTCCTAGATCTAGAGGTCATGTTCTGATAACCTTTATTTACATTTCCTAGATCAAGAGGTCATGTTCTGATAACCTCTGTTTACAGGTCCTACAGGTCATGTTATGATAACCTCTGTTTACAGGTCATAAATGTCATGTTCTGATAACCTTTGTTTACAGGTCCTACAGGTCATGTTCTGATAACCTCTATTTACAGGTCCTACAAGTCATGTTATAATAACCTTTGTTTACAGATCCTAGAGGTCATGTTCTGATAACCTCTGTTTACAGGTTCTACAGGTCATG
>NW_018438795.1:0-288 GCF_002113885.1 Mizuhopecten yessoensis
TAGGTTGTCACATGACCTCTGTGTTGATATAGGTTGTCACATGACATCTGTGTTGGTATAGGTTGTCACATGACCTCTGTGTTGATATAGGTTGTCACATGACCTCTGTGTTGATATAGGTTGTCACATGGCCTCTGTGTCGATGTTCGTTGTCACATGACCTCTGCGTTGACATCCGTTGTCACATGACCTCTGTGTTGACATCTGTTGGCATATGACCTCTGTGTTGACATCTATTGGCATATTACCTCTGTGTTGACATCTATTGGCACATGACCTCTGTGTTGA
>NW_018438796.1:0-288 GCF_002113885.1 Mizuhopecten yessoensis
TATAACTGTTTGATATGATGTTTGTTCTATACAGCTATTTTATAATGAAGATTAAATAATGGGTATAATGAGAATGGTTTAAATAAGTGTGCATGTGACAACAGTATCAAATATAGCAGATTAATAGTGTACAGTATGCATGCAATGAAAGTATCGACCTACTTTCGGTGTCCATGTCAGTTACTAAGGACTGGTTAAGGAAAAAATACATGTATAAATGTGATGCAAGTTATACATCATGAATGCTACTTATCTGATATATCAGTAATTGATAAAATACATCAGAAT
>NW_018438797.1:0-288 GCF_002113885.1 Mizuhopecten yessoensis
GTAAATGTCCTGTTTTTGTTTCTGTGTTTATCTGACGTAACAATCGGGTCCAAAGGCAAGGGCCTGTTAATGTTCTGTGTTTATCTGACGTAACAATCAGGTCCAAAGACAAGGGCCTGTTAATGTTCTGTGTTTATTGACGTAACAATCAGGTCCAAAGTAAATGTCCTGTTTTTTGTTTCTGTGTTTATCTGACGTAACAATCNAAATCAGGTCCAAAGACAAGGGCCTGCTAATGTTCTTTGTTTATCTGACGTAACAATCAGGTCCAAAGACAAGGTCCTGTTA
>NW_018438798.1:0-288 GCF_002113885.1 Mizuhopecten yessoensis
GATGCTAAATTGTCTCGTATCGTATTATTTATCGTACTGTTTACATGTAACTTTTGTGTAGGTATGATAGTTTAAGAACCTATAGTTCAAACCTAATTCTAGGTACAAGGCACTTTTACGTATTATTAAGTTTCATTCAGTTATATTTGAATGTGTATGCCCATTATAGTAGGAACCTATAGTTCAAACCTAATTCTAGGTACAAGGCACTTTTACATATTATTAAGTTTCATTCAGTTATAATTGAATGTGTATGCCCATTATAGTAGGATAGTAAGCGTTATGCTG
>NW_018438799.1:0-288 GCF_002113885.1 Mizuhopecten yessoensis
GTTTGTATTTCATTTGTTTGGTAGCCCTACTCTTCGTTGTTCTGTCGTTCGTATTTAATGTATTTGCTAACCCTACCCTTCGTTGTTCTGTAGTTCGTATGTCATGTGTTTGATAACCCTACCATCCGTTGTTCTGTAGTTTGTATGTCATGTGTTTCATAACCCTACCCTTTGTTTTTCTTAGTTTGGATGTCATGTGTTTGATAACCATACACTTTGTTGTTCTGTAGTTCGTATGTCATTTGTTTCATAACCCTACCATCCGTTGTTCTGTAGTTTGTATGTCAT
>NW_018438800.1:0-288 GCF_002113885.1 Mizuhopecten yessoensis
ATAACGACAGCATGTTCCAATACTGACACTGGATCCGAACAAACAAATGTTAGATTGGTGCGTATTTCCTAAAAGGATATATGGACAAAGAAGTAATAACGATAGTGCAGACAAAGGAATGTGTTATAGAACATTTGTCTTTAGTAATATACGAAATCCAGGCATCGATAGTATTCGTGGAAAACTTTTTTCAATGGTTTAAACGTTCAAAAAACATGATAGCTAATGGGCTGTGATTAACTCGAAACCGGAGGCCCCCAGGGTTTGGTTTTAGGTCCTCTATTGTTA
>NW_018438801.1:0-288 GCF_002113885.1 Mizuhopecten yessoensis
AACATCATCATCCTCCATTCATTCATGTATGATGAAATGATTTCAAATATTATAAGTGCATGAGAGAGAGAGAGAGAGAGAGAGAGAGAGAGAGAGAGAGAGCGAGGGGGGGGGGGGGGGTTGGATGGGATGGACTATTATATTTTTGAGCTCAAGCTTATGAATGTATGAATAAATGAAATAGAAGAAAATTATTGATTTTGTTATTCATTTCAAAGCCCAGGAGACAGCTATCAGAATATAATTTTTACAAAACAAGAAGTTTTTCCCATTTTTTCCATTCCTTTT
>NW_018438802.1:0-288 GCF_002113885.1 Mizuhopecten yessoensis
AAATCGACTTGGATACAGCGTTTTTTTACATGTAATACGGGATATGAAACCGGGGGGGAAATGTGAAATGCTTAATGTTTCTGAAATCAAGAGTGGTTATAACATAAAACATTATCGATTATTTCTGGATCAGGAAAGAAACAACGAACATTGTATTTGTATAATTATGAAACACAATCGTATGTATTATAAGAAAGCAAATGTTGTTGAAACTGTAAGCCTATACATAATCAAAAATGACCAAGCTCAGTTATGAGGCCTTTTGCCTCCGGTATAATTATGTATAGG
>NW_018438803.1:0-288 GCF_002113885.1 Mizuhopecten yessoensis
ACCAGGGTTACTGTCGTATGGTGGCGCCGTATACTCCTAGTACCAATAAACCAGGGTTACTGTCGTATGGTGACGCTGTATACTCCTAGTACCATTAACCAAGGGTTAATGTCGTATGGTGGCACTGTATACTCCTAGTATCATTACACCAGGGTTACTGTCGTATGGTGGCACTGTATACTCCTAGTACCATTAAACCAGGGTTACTGTCGTATGGTGGTACTGTATACTGCTAGTACCATAACACCAGGGTCACTGTCGTATGGTAGCACTGTATACTGCTAGTAC
>NW_018438804.1:0-119 GCF_002113885.1 Mizuhopecten yessoensis
TCTTAACCATATATGCGATGTGACGCAATACATACACGTTTAATTCCTGTGCGATATAGCCCCTCTCTCTCTCTCTCTCTCTCTCTCTCTCTCTCTCTCTCTCTCTCTCTCTCTCTCTC
>NW_018438804.1:142-288 GCF_002113885.1 Mizuhopecten yessoensis
CTCTCTCTCTCTCTCTCTCTCTCTCTCTCTCTCTCTCTCTCTCTCTCTCTCTCTCTCTCTCTCTCTCTCTTAAACCTTAAACTGGTCTAGGAACAGAACGAGTGTGAAATGTTAGTGGGCTGTATATAACAGTCGAAAGATCTGAT
>NW_018438805.1:0-288 GCF_002113885.1 Mizuhopecten yessoensis
ATGGGTGGGGCCAAAAAGGGTCGAATTTAGTGAAATTTCAAAAATTCAAAAATCTTCTTCTCAAGTCCTAGATATGGTAGAATCAAATACTCTTCATAGATGGAGGGTCTTAAGGTTTATGACCCTAGGGTCTCACGTTTACCCCCTGGGGAAGGAAGGGGGGGCAAAATTTATTATGGTTTATAATGACAAATGATACTTTGAATATTACATGTGAATAACCTGATTGGAATTATAACCTTTAGTTGACAGTTTGATACTTCGAAAATTTTGAGCCAGCCCTACCCC
>NW_018438806.1:0-288 GCF_002113885.1 Mizuhopecten yessoensis
CTAGGGTTAACAAGCTTGTGCATTAGAGTTAACAAGCTTGTACACAAGGGTTAACAAGATTGTACACAAGAGTTGCCAAGTCTATGCACTAGAGCTAACTAGCTTGTGCACTAGATTTAACAAGCCTGTAAACTAGAGTTAACAAGTCTGTACACTACAATTAATAAGCTTGTACACTAGGGTTAACAAGCTTGTGCATTAGAGTAAACAAGTCTGTACACTAGGGTTAACAAGTGTGTACAATAGAGTTAACAAGTTTGTGCACTAGAGTTAACAAGCTTGTACACT
>NW_018438807.1:0-288 GCF_002113885.1 Mizuhopecten yessoensis
GGTGAGTATACTTGCTACCCTTGGTACCACTGTAGATACCTGTTATGTCGTGGTGAGTAAACTTGCTACCCTTGGTACCACTGTAGATACCTCTTACGTCGTGGTGAGTATACAAACAATGTACTTGCTACCCTTGGTACCTTTGTAGATACATGTTAGGTCGTGGTGAGTGTACTTGCTACCCTTGGTACCTCTGTAGATACCTGCTAGGTCGTGGTGAGTATACTTGCTACCCTTGGTACGACTGTAGATACCGGTTAGGTCGTGGTGAGTGTACTTGCTACCCTT
>NW_018438808.1:0-288 GCF_002113885.1 Mizuhopecten yessoensis
CACAGGCAGTCACAACACAATCAGTCACAACACAGCCAGTCACAAAACAATCAGTCACATCAGTCAGTCATGTCACAGTCGGTCACATTACAATCAGTCACAGCACTCTGAGTCACAACACAATCAGTCACAACACAATCAGTTAAAACACAATCAGTCACAATGCAGCTAGTCACAACACAGTCAGTCACAACACAGTCATTCAAAACAGTCAGTCACAACACAATCAGTCACAACACAATTATTCACAACACAATCAGTCACAATGCAGCTAGTCACAACACAGTC
>NW_018438809.1:0-288 GCF_002113885.1 Mizuhopecten yessoensis
CAACAAGAGTCTGGTTGAGCGAGACTAGGTTTATAGTTGGCGCTGTTCACAAACTCGAAGTTTCATAAATGACAGGAAAATTCGTAAATCTATTTATAAAATGTAACAGTTTGATTTTAAGATTGACCAGAATCGAACATGTATACAAAAAAGCACCTTCTCTACAGTAAAATGCACAAATGATATATTTAACGTTATATTATACGAATAAAACTATAGGATTTTCATTGGCAATCAGGTTAATATTACAATAAACATGTAACATGTAGTCTCCTTGAAGCAGACGGA
>NW_018438810.1:0-288 GCF_002113885.1 Mizuhopecten yessoensis
ATCTGGATACTACGGTGAGCATTGTGATAAAATCTGTCCACAAAAATGCAAGGACAACATGCGTGACAAGAACAATGGACACTGTACAGGTCAGTAAGTTATAGCAATTACCTTTACCGTAATATTGTCCAGGCCTTTATTCAACTCTGTTGTAGATTGCGTCCAATTTTATATTCTAAATATGATGCAGATTAAAACGTAAGTGCTTCAAATGCTCAACACACTCTGAATTTGTTTTAATCAAGTACAGCTGCATTCATTTTATTTTGAGGAATGATCAGTAAAAAA
>NW_018438811.1:0-288 GCF_002113885.1 Mizuhopecten yessoensis
GCTACATCATCTGTATAGAGGTTCTAGAGGACCTATTACAACTAAGGGGGAAACCACAGGGAGGGGGGGGCTACATCATTGGTATAGAGGTTCTAGAGGACTTATTACAACTAACGGGGAAACTACAGGGGGGGCTACATCATTGGTGTAGAGGTTCTGAGGAAGGCATTACAACTTAAGGGGAAACCACAGGGGGGGGGGCTTCATCATTGGTATAGAGGTTCTGGAGGAGTTATTAGAACCAACGGGGAAACCACAGGGGGGAGGGGGGCTACATCATTGGTGTAG
>NW_018438812.1:0-288 GCF_002113885.1 Mizuhopecten yessoensis
AGGACGGGTGCCTGGGAGACACAACAGCCAGGGTTATACAAGGACAGGTGCCTGGTAGACACAATAACCACGGAAAAAGGAGGACGGGTGCCTGGGAGACACAACAGCCGGGGTTATACGAGGACGGGTGCCTGGGAGACACAATAACCAGGGTAATAGGAGGACGGCTACCTGGGAGAAACAACAGCCAGGGTTATACGAGGACGGCTGCCTGGGAGACACAACAACCAGGGTAAAAGGAGAACGGGTGCCTGGGAGACACAACAGCCGGGGTTATACGAGGACGGG
>NW_018438813.1:0-288 GCF_002113885.1 Mizuhopecten yessoensis
TGTATAAAATATCCAAGACTCTAGTTTAGTATCCCAGAGTAATTTTAAATGTCTCAGACTCAAGAGTAGTATCCCAGAGTCACAAAAATATCCAAGACTCAAGTTTAGTATCCCAGAGTAATATAAAATATCTCAGACTCAAGGTTAGTATCCAAGAGTCATATAAAATGCCTCAGATTCAGGTAAAGTATCCGAGTGTCATGCAAAATATCCTAGACTCAAGTTTGGTATCCCAGAGTCAGTTTTTGTTATGCAGGAGTCAGATATACAATGTAGTATGCAGAAAAA
>NW_018438814.1:0-288 GCF_002113885.1 Mizuhopecten yessoensis
ATTCATTTGTACAAACTTGGTAGCCCTTCATCTCAGCATGCTACTTGCGAAATATCATCACCCTGTGCATTTTGGTTATTCAGAAGAAGCTGTTTAAAGTTTTTAACATATTTGACCCCTGTGACCTTGAATATGGGTGAAGGTCATTCCTTTGAACAAACTTTGTAGCCCTTTATCTCAGCATGCTACTGGCCATTTATCATTACCCTTGGCATTTTGATTATTCAGAAGAAGTTGCTTAACGTTTTTAACATATTTGACCACTGTGACCTTGAATATGGGAGAAGG
>NW_018438815.1:0-288 GCF_002113885.1 Mizuhopecten yessoensis
GGGCAATGACACAGGCAGGGGTGGGGCAATGACACAGGCAGGGTTTGCGCAATGACATAGGTTAGGTTGGGGCAATGACATAGGTAGGGTTGGGGCAATGACATAGGTAGGGGTGGGACAATGACATAGGTAGGGGTGGGGCAATGACACAGGCAGGGGTGGGACAATGACATAGGTAGGGGTGGGGCAATGACACCGGTAGGGGTGGGGCAATGACAAAGGCAGGGGTGGGACAATGACACCGGTAGGGGTGGGGCAATGACACAGGCAGGGGTGGGGCAATGACAT
>NW_018438816.1:0-288 GCF_002113885.1 Mizuhopecten yessoensis
TCAGAGAAAAATAATGAGGGAGATTGTCAAGAAGAAAGTGCTAGTGTGACCCCTGATACAAGTAACTAAGTAACCTGTTCTGGATTTACTATCCCCCAGGATACCGACTCAGATGAATGCCAGTATTGTTTATGCAGACCTTGTATTACAAACGAGAGAAATAAACAACAGTGGTGGGAATTAAGAGAAAATTCCCAAAACAGGAAAAATAATATTCATAGAAAAGAATTATACAAAAGATTCTGGACCATGTTATATCACAGAGGAGCATGGGGTGATCAGCGATAT
>NW_018438817.1:0-288 GCF_002113885.1 Mizuhopecten yessoensis
GTCGGGCATACAGCGGGGCCCTTGCTGACCTGTCAGTATTCTATATGGGAGATACGTATACACTGTCGGGCATACAGTGGGGCCCTTGCTGACCTGTCAGTATTCTATACGGGGGATACACTGTGAGGCATACAGTGGGGCCCTTGCTGACCTGTCAGTATTCCATACGGGGGATACACTGTCAGGCATACAGCGGGACCCTTGCTGACCTGTCATTATTCTATATGGGAGATACACTGTTCAGCATACAGAGGGGTCCTTGCTGACCTGTCAGTATTCTATACGGGA
>NW_018438818.1:0-288 GCF_002113885.1 Mizuhopecten yessoensis
CAGTTGTGTTCTCTATATGTTCTAAACACATCAGTTGTGTTCTCTTTATGTTCTTAACACATCAGTTGCGTTCTCTATGTGTTCTTAACATATCAGTTGTGTTCTCTATGTGTTCTTAACACATCAGTTGTGTTCTCTATGTGTTCTTAACACATCAGTTGTGTTCTCTATGTGTTCTAAACANTGTGTTCTAAACATATCCGTTGTGTTCTCTAGGTGTTCTTAACATATCCGTTGTGTTTATATGTGTTCTTAACACATCAGTTGTGTTCTCTATGTGTTCTAAAC
>NW_018438819.1:0-288 GCF_002113885.1 Mizuhopecten yessoensis
CTGAGGAACACAAAACAAGGAGTGGGTTGTATGTTACTACTAAGGGACACAAAGTAGGGATTGAGTTGTATGTTACTACTGAGGAACACAAAACAAGGATTGGGTGGTGTGTTACTACTGATGAACACAAAACGGAGTGGGTGGTGTGTAACTACTGAGGAACACAAAACAGGGAGTGGGCGGTGTGCTACTACTGAGGAACACAAAACAAGGATTGGGAGGTGTGTTACTACTGATGAACATAAAACAGGGAGTGGGTGGTGTGTAACTACTGAGGAACACAAAACA
>NW_018438820.1:0-288 GCF_002113885.1 Mizuhopecten yessoensis
TGTAAGCCAATAAGCCCGGGCTTGCACATGATTTTGACAAGTATAAGTTTTCATGACGGTTTTTTTTTCATGCTGATACTATAAAGTGGAGTTTAAGTTTTGAATATATAGTATACATAAGTAAAAACCAGACAATGAATGTATGGAGGGTGTACAAAGCAATACCGACGGTTAATCTTCATAATTACACTGGATCCACGTACATAGGTATATATAAAAAATTATATGCAAAAAAAGGACTTTTAGCGGATTAAAACGAGAAAACAGACATCAGGACGTGGGAAATGG
>NW_018438821.1:0-288 GCF_002113885.1 Mizuhopecten yessoensis
AAGTCTTGGTCAAATCATTCTTGGATTGAAACTTGACTGCTTATTGTGGTATTCTTCTTATTACAATAACAGTAATAAGATGTGTGTGTGTGTTTTTAATTAGAACTGTATCAGATCAATTGATTTTTTTTCAAATGTTGATCTGATTATTTTGCTAGCAAATCATCCCATAGTGTTTTGCATACGATCTGTACAAACTATACAGTCTATACTAATAATATAATAAATGAAGACCGACCCCAAATTAGATAGCTCTTTTTTGTTTAGAATGTGTTTGCTTTAGATTGT
>NW_018438822.1:0-288 GCF_002113885.1 Mizuhopecten yessoensis
ATGTATCTACATGTATATGAAAGGTTCACACTAGTCTACATGTACCTGAAAGGTTCACACAAGTCTACATGCATCTACATGTACATGAAAGGTTCACACTAGTCAACATCTATCTACATGTACATTAAAGGTTCACACTAGTCTACATGTATCTATTTGTACATGAAAGGTTCACACTAGTCTACATGTATCTATTTGTACAGGAAAGGTTCACACTAGTCAACATCTATCTACATGTACATTAAAGGTTCACACTAGTCTACATGTATCTATTTGTACATGAAAGGT
>NW_018438823.1:0-288 GCF_002113885.1 Mizuhopecten yessoensis
GGTAATTATCCTCGTATGTGGACAGTTGGAAATATAGTTCCAGTAGTTAAGAAAGGTGACCCAAGTAACCCTGTTACGTCTGTATTGAATAATAGGTTGGTGAAATTTGACATGGAGTACAATAAGATAACCGATGCTCAGTTTGGATTCAAACGGAATTGTTCAACGACAGATGCTATATTTACATTACAGGCCCTAATTAATCGAACGCTTAAAAGTAAAAAACGTCTATACTGTTGTTTTATTGACTATACCAAAGCTTTTGACCTGATCAATAGACAGAATTTA
>NW_018438824.1:0-288 GCF_002113885.1 Mizuhopecten yessoensis
TTCATTCGACAGTGGGCCTATCTATGAACACAGACATCTGAAACACGTTACATTCGACAGTGGGTCTATCCATAAACTGAGTCATGTGATACACGTAGCATTCGACAGGGGGTCTATCCATGAACACAGACATGTGATACAAGTTACATTCGACAATGGGTCTAAGACATGTGATAAACGTTACAGTCGAAAGTAGGTCTAAGACATGTGATACACGTTTCATTCTACAGTGGTCTATCCATTAACACAGACATGTGGTACACGTTACATTCGACGGTGGGTCTATCC
>NW_018438825.1:0-288 GCF_002113885.1 Mizuhopecten yessoensis
AAATAAACCCCATTGTCAGTACACAATGTACAAAATATACCCCATCGTCAACTCACAATGTACAAAATATACCACATTGTCAGTACACATTGTACAAAATAAACCCCATTGTCAGTACACATTGTACAAAATAAACCCCATTGTCAGTACACATTGTACAAAATATACCCCATCGTCAACTCACAATGTACAAAATATACCACATTGTCAGTACACATTGTACAAAATAAACCCCATTGTCACTACACATTGTACAAAATAAACCCCATTGTCAGTACACATTGTACA
>NW_018438826.1:0-288 GCF_002113885.1 Mizuhopecten yessoensis
AAGCCCACAGAACTAGCACGGACATTACAGTCCTTCCCCCTTAGTAACCTACGTTGAAGCCCACAGAACTAGCACAGACATTACAGTCCTTCCCCCTTAGTGACCTATGTTGAAGCCCACAGAACTAGCACGAACATTACAGTCCTTCCCCCTTAGTGACCTACGTTGAAGCCCACAGAACTGGCACGAACATTACAGTCCTTCCCCCTTAGTGAGCTACGTTGAAGCCCACAGAACGAGCACGAACATTACAGTCCTTCCTCCTTAGTGACCTACGTTGAAGCCCAC
>NW_018438827.1:0-288 GCF_002113885.1 Mizuhopecten yessoensis
CCCCGAACTAGTCAGCAGACACTTTAATCTGTGGCAACCCGTACTCGTCAGCAGGCACTTTACTTGGTGGCACCCTGCACTAGTCAGCAGACACTTTACTTGGTGGCGACCCCGCGCTAGTCAGCAGGCACTTTACTTGGTGGCAACCCCGCGCTAGTAAGCAGACACTTCACTTGGTGGCGACCCCGCACTAGTCAGCAGACACTTTATTTGAGGTCGACCCCGCACTAGTCAGCAGACACATTAATCTGTGGCAACCCCGTACTAGTCAGCAGGCATTTTACTTGG
>NW_018438828.1:0-288 GCF_002113885.1 Mizuhopecten yessoensis
TCCCCAGTATGTTCATACTGTCATTAGGCATTCTAATGAGTACATTCCCAGTATGTTCATACTGTCATTAGGCATTCCAACGAGTACATCCCCAGTATGTTCATACTGTCATTAGGCATTCTAACGGTTGCATCCTCAGTATGTTCATACTGTCATTAGGCATTCTAACGAGTACATCCCCAGTATGTTCATACTGTCATTCGGCATTCTACGATTACATCCTCAGTATGTTCATACTGTCAGTAGGCATTCTAAAGATTACATCCTCATTATGTTCATAGTGTCATT
>NW_018438829.1:0-288 GCF_002113885.1 Mizuhopecten yessoensis
ATTTCGTAAATACATATACCAAGCAAATGACGCGTGTGAAATAACCATGAAATTCATTTTTAAGCTACTTTCAGTCTAATCTTATTCCGTGATTATATATAGTTACTGGTGATTATTAATTACATTTTCAAATATTTAAATATTCTGTGTCAATCAGTCAATCGAACGCATTTATATTGGTCTTTTCTGAATACATATGCGTTCTAGTATAACTTCAATAATGTCAAAGTTACAAGCTACGCAGTCCTTTCTATTCAATTGTGTTGCGTTTAAATATCCGACTTTTAT
>NW_018438830.1:0-288 GCF_002113885.1 Mizuhopecten yessoensis
GAGCATGAGAATGGTTTCATGAATACAGGCCCTGACATTACCAGAGCCTAGCACACTTCCATCCCTTTCTTATACATTCCTGTATAATATAATTCTTCTGAAATGGCTCTCTGTGCGAACTATGACAATTAAACATGTTGGCAGGATCTGTATGTCAATTAATCAATTTCATCAATATGAAGAATCATATTGCAGAAAAGTGCAAGTGCTTCATCCCTTGAGGTTGGTGGGTAGTGCAATCTGTGTTCTTGGATGATGTGATCTGCCAGAACTTGAAATTCATCACAG
>NW_018438831.1:0-288 GCF_002113885.1 Mizuhopecten yessoensis
TTCTTCAATGTTAATCATTTTTTAATATATGAAGCATAACTTGTATAATGGAAACATAGTGCTGCTTATAATTATTTCACTATCGTTAACAATACAGTAAAACCTCACTCCGGACATTACAGTGGCGGATCCAGAGGGATTTTTTGGGCTTCAGGAACCCCACCACCACCACCACCCCAACCCCCCCAAGCCTGAATTTTCACCATTTTACTCAATTTTTCCCCACATGGAACCCCCCCCTGGAATTTGGAAACCCCCCCAGATAGGTCTCTGGATCCGCCACTGCAT
>NW_018438832.1:0-288 GCF_002113885.1 Mizuhopecten yessoensis
CAGTGGTGTTCACGACCATACACTTCACAAACAGTGGTGTTTACGCCAATACACGTTATAAACAGTGGTGTTCACGTCCATAAATTTCACAAACAGTGGTGTTCACGTCAATACACTTCACAATCAGTATTGTACACTTCTATACACTTCACAAACAGTGGTGTTCAAGCCCATTCATGTCATGCACAGTGGTGTTCACCTCCATAAACGTCACAAACAGTGGTGTTCACGTCAATACACTTCCCCAACAGTGGTGTTCACGCCCATACACTTCGCAAACAGTGGTGT
>NW_018438833.1:0-288 GCF_002113885.1 Mizuhopecten yessoensis
CCCGTTCAGGTATATAACAAACATACATGTATTTAAAAGTTAACATTATACAACATATTACACAACCAACACATTAACTAGGCCTACTGTATAAATACTGATATAGGAATGTGAATGTATTCGAAATTAAGCGCCATATCAACACTGATATCCCACTCGCTCAGACTCACTCAACTGTTTGTATATTAAATACAGAAAAATAAACCGGAGCTGTGACAGAATTCCGGATTGAAACAAAATAAGCTTAACACATTTTTATATACTTTGTAATATTTGCACAAAATAATT
>NW_018438834.1:0-288 GCF_002113885.1 Mizuhopecten yessoensis
GGTAGTCAATCCAAGTATGTCACATCCTCTATAATGAGACCCTGGAGTAGTCGATCCAAGAATGTCATGTCCTCTTTAATGAGACCGCGGGGTAGTCAATCCAAGTATTTCACGTCCTCTATAATGAGACCCCGGCAGTGACACTAAAACTCAACAACTTACTGCAAGGCTATATTGTAGCATCCAATGGTTTATGTAACATAAACACAAGAAACTAACATTGATGTAAAAATTCACAACTTTATTACATTTAAAGGGGCATCACGCTGAAGTAACTTTTTTTTTTTT
>NW_018438835.1:0-288 GCF_002113885.1 Mizuhopecten yessoensis
AAACATTAGTATTAAGGTATTTCTCATGTTAGCTCTATGTGATTTTAATTAGTAGCAAAGCAATGTACGTTCTACAAATTATTATTACATTCAAATGTTTGTGTTTCTTCAAACTTTTTAATACTTTATTAGTCAAATATTTACCAAAAAATATTTTTGACTTATTTGGTGTGGTTTGGTGTAATATATCTTTTTTTATATCTTTTTTATCGAAAAAGAAAAAGAAATATTTTCCAGGTTTTCGGGAAACGAAAGCTGATTGCTACAAAGCATAAGATATTTTTTATT
>NW_018438836.1:0-288 GCF_002113885.1 Mizuhopecten yessoensis
ACTGTTTAACTATCAAACTGACAGAAACAACTGTTCAACCATCAACCTCACAGAAACAATCATTCAACGATCCAACTCAAGATTAAGAATGTTCAACCATCAAACTCACAGAAACAACTGTT
Source organism: Mizuhopecten yessoensis (assembly GCF_002113885.1). NCBI lineage: Eukaryota > Metazoa > Mollusca > Bivalvia > Pectinida > Pectinidae > Mizuhopecten > Mizuhopecten yessoensis. The sequence goes on from NW_018438836.1 coordinate 123, forward strand.
CAACGATCAAACTCACAGAAACAACTGTTCAATCATCAAATTCACAGAAACAACTTGTCAACGATCCAACTCACAGAAACAACTGTTTAACCATCAAATTCACAGAAACAACTGTTCAACAATCCAACTCACAGAAACAACTGTTTAACCATCAAACTCACAGAAA
>NW_018438837.1:0-288 GCF_002113885.1 Mizuhopecten yessoensis
ATCATGATTTATAGTCAGGTTGTACGTAATAATCGGTTGTAGATCGGAATCATGATTTATAGTCAGGTTTGTACATAATAATCGTTGGTAGATCGGAATCATAATTCATTGTCAAGTTCTACCTATTAATCGTAAATATAGATCGGAATCATGATTTATAGTCAGGTTGTACCTAATTATCGTTGGTAGATCGGAATCATGATTTATAGTCTGTACCTAATAATTATTCATAGATCAGAATCATGATTTATAGTCTGGTTGTACGTAACAATCGTTGGTAGATCGGAA
>NW_018438838.1:0-288 GCF_002113885.1 Mizuhopecten yessoensis
GTACTTCCTGTTTCCGTTTATCGATACACTCCAATGACCTTAAGTTCAGTCACAGAGCAGTATATCATGTACAAATTTCTTTTTTCTCTGTCAGGGATGATGATACACTTTGACAAGTGTGTAACGAAGGCCAATGCTCAAGAAGTTCCCTCTAAAAGTAAGAAAAGTAAGAAAACCAAAAAGCGTGAACGAGAGGAAGACAGTGAGGGAGGGAAGAAAAAGACTGGACGTCAAGAGAAGAAAAAGGAAGAAAAGAATGAAGACCAGTCTGACAGTATAGAATATGAC
>NW_018438839.1:0-288 GCF_002113885.1 Mizuhopecten yessoensis
TAACGATGTATATGCTAGTCGTAGCAATGTATATGCTAGTAGTAGCGTTGTGCATGCTAGTAGTAGCGATGTGTATGCCAGTAGTAGCGATGTGTATGCTAGTAGTAGCGATATGTATGCTAGTAGTGGCGATGTGTATGCTAGAAGTAGTTATGTATTTGCTAGTAGTAGTGATGTGTATGCTACAGTAGTGGTGTGTATGCTAGTAGTAGTAATGTATATGCTAGTAGTTACGATATATATGCTAGTAGTAGCAATGGTTATGCTATTAATAGCTATGTGTTTGCT
>NW_018438840.1:0-288 GCF_002113885.1 Mizuhopecten yessoensis
AATTCAATTAGTTTACTTTTGTTTGTGCTTTACGTCCTATCATCAGCTATGTTCATACAAGGACGTGTCAGGTTTCGATGTTGGAGGGAAACCTGAATACCCGGAGAAAAAACATTGAACTGCGGCCAGTAGCTGGCGACTAACCCAAGTAGGCCTCGAACAGGATCAAAAACCCTCACGTGACCTACTGTCCTGAACTAACGGTATACATTATCCACATAAATAAGACAAGGTGGGTGGGTGCGGAACTAAGTTTGTTCTGTGTTTCATAATGTCAGATTTGTCATT
>NW_018438841.1:0-288 GCF_002113885.1 Mizuhopecten yessoensis
GAGGCTGCGATATGTTCGTATTGGTATCAATGACATACCAAAACAACAACTTATTCTACCCTCGCCTCATCTCGTCCGACAAGAAAATCTTCAAAAGAAATCATGTCTTCAATATAGTCCACAATAAATGTACTTCCCATTTGAAAGGTTTTTGCTCAATTAAGGACTGTGTGTACTATAAAAGATCGAGTCTAATGATGTTTTGAACCAAAAGTGCATCAAAAGATTGGAATAATCTTCCTGATTACATCAAACAAGTCAAAAATATCAACAACTTCAAAGTGCAAG
>NW_018438842.1:0-288 GCF_002113885.1 Mizuhopecten yessoensis
TTTGGAAGTGTAAGATTACTTAAAAATACTTTTACAAACCCTGCTGAACTTTTAGGAACATGCAGGATGTCATCCAAACAAATTCATCACTTAAAATTTCAGTTTTTTTCGAAGTCAATTATACAAGTATTTAATCAGATTTAAATCGAAAGAATCTTTAATACTGGGTAAAAAGAAAGTACTTTCCTAAAATCTTAATCTAAATTTGAAAGCTATGTATACTGACTGTGAGGCCCATACGGAAATACCAACTGTCCTTATCTCATTGTGTTAATGAGATAAAAAAAA
>NW_018438843.1:0-288 GCF_002113885.1 Mizuhopecten yessoensis
TAAAAAATTGCCAATGCCATGTACATACATAAAGACATACACTGATACACTGATGCAAAACAATATATATAAACCTATGATATTAAACACATGAGCAAAACCAAAAATGCATCCATCTATCCAGTGGGTCTGCAATTATAAAATGTATTTGAAGATTGACCTCCTGTTACACTTGAAAATTGTGACTGGAGTGAATAAAAAATCTTGAAGTCTTGGAAATACATCAAATACCATCAATAGGGTAAACATAGCAAATTCTTCAAATACCTCCTTCTTCTGTACGAATGA
>NW_018438844.1:0-288 GCF_002113885.1 Mizuhopecten yessoensis
CCTGGTTTTAATATCCAGAAATATCCCCTGACCACTTTCTCTCCGAGAGAGCTGCTGACCACTGTCCTTCAAGGAAGAAATGAACGGACCTTTTACTGACCACTTATGTATACTACCTGTTTGGGAAATCTACCGACTACTGTCCGACATTTCTGTGGACCACTAACTGTCCGAAATATTACCTTATAGCTATCTGTTCCGGAGAAATCTTGACCACTGTCTGGGTAGTTGATCCGGTAATCATACATGTAATTATATATTTGTTTGTTATTAACAATTGAAGACTGG
>NW_018438845.1:0-288 GCF_002113885.1 Mizuhopecten yessoensis
GTCTACAACTTCTACCTGTCTATAACTACTACCTGTCTACAACTTTCACCTGTCTGTAACTACTACCTGTATATTACTACTACCTGTCTATAACTACTACCTATCTATAACTACTACCTGTCTATGATTACTACCTGTCTATAACTACTACCTGTCTATAACTACTACCAGTCTATCACTACTACCTGTCTATAACTATTACCTGTCTATAACTACGATCTTTCTATAACTACCACCTGTCTGTAACTACTACCTATCTATAACTACTACCTGTCTATAACTACTACC
>NW_018438846.1:0-288 GCF_002113885.1 Mizuhopecten yessoensis
TTTTTTACACTTTTGATAGAGGACCTCTTTTAATTTCAAATTTTCTGATTCTAATGTCCTGTTTTTTTGTTGGAGTTTACAAATATGAGCAGACTTGTCTGTGCATCCTTGACATTTTTCAATACATGTATAATCATGATCAGACAGGAAATCATTAGCAACCTTTAGATTATCTAAATTCTCGGGTTCTGCTCCAGCTGCTGGAGCATATTGCTCAGCTAATCCTGTTGTAGCACTTGATAAAATGTCAACCGATTTTAATTTCTTTTTAGGTGTACATGTTGGTTC
>NW_018438847.1:0-288 GCF_002113885.1 Mizuhopecten yessoensis
CACTTAAATGACCGGTGAAGTGGATGTACACTTATGTCCGTCGATAAAAGGAAGCGTGTGTATTGTGGACATTGTCCAGCGAAGAAAACCAATTCTTTTGTAAACACGCAAATCCAGCAGTTCTTACCTACAGACACATGCTACTCCCATTAACAACAAAGCTTAATAACAATAGGCTGTAAACTGTAACGGTTCATATAAATAGAATGATTTTTAAAAGTTATTGCAAATACAGGTTACTGCAATCGATAGCTATTTAATATAACCCATTAGTATACACTTCCGAAT
>NW_018438848.1:0-288 GCF_002113885.1 Mizuhopecten yessoensis
AACTTTTGATCTAAACTAAATACTGATGTGTATGAAAGCCAACCTCCAAAATGAGTTGTCATTTCACATATTTACTTAAATGTACTAATATATTACTTAATATGAAAGAAAAAGAATCGATCATTGCAATATGAGAAAGATATGCTTAGTTCTTCCTTTAACCATTTTGTTTTTATGATCAGTTTATAAATTTAACATGCACAACGAGGGATCAAGGGGAACGTATATATCATATTTGAGAAAAATCCCTCTATATATTCATGAGAAATAGTACTAACAAACCTTCAA
>NW_018438849.1:0-288 GCF_002113885.1 Mizuhopecten yessoensis
AATTATTAAGAAAAGTTGGTTAAAATTATACAAAAGTCAAGCGACCATAGCTCCACATTGAGCTAAATTTCTCTCTAAGTGCATAAGCTATCATAATGAAACCTGAAATATATTTGTATCTATATATAACCATCCAAACACGTTTCAGATTCAGAATTTTAACACAAAAATACTGTTAATTAGACTTGGTTAATTAATTGGGCCATGTTAAAGTTTTCCATTTAGCAGGGGGTTGCATGAGTGTAATTTCTCACAAAGTATATGTGCTGTCATAACCAAACCTGGATT
>NW_018438850.1:0-288 GCF_002113885.1 Mizuhopecten yessoensis
ATCTACTTTCTTTTTCTCTAGTGTTTTCTTGTAAACGTTCTCTACGTTCCCATTTTACCGTAGTTTTATCGATTTTGAGTTCAAAGTATGGCTTTGTTGATGCTTCTGTGTTCCGCAGTAATTGTTTATCATTTTTGGACCAATGTTTACATATTAAATGCTGGTATATCTTCTGCAGTAGAAAACATATTTTTTCTTGACATGGTTCCATGTTAGCACAACCACTTTCTTACCAGTATTCAGCAGCGGGACACTGTAAGACCTTGTGTTAATTGCTATGACGATTGC
>NW_018438851.1:0-288 GCF_002113885.1 Mizuhopecten yessoensis
TTACCAGTTTAGATTAACACAATTTGGCCATGAACTTTGGTAAGTTGATCATAACTTTTTGTTTGATTTCGACAATATGTCATAATAAAATGTTTACCAAAATTTTGCCTTTTGAGAGTTATGTATTTTGTTCTATTTTTAGTAACAGATACCTTGACTTTGACCTTATAAAATTGTGATACCTCCAGGTCCCTAATGAAAGAAGGTTTGTATTAAGTTCCAGTAGTCAAAAGTATGAAAACCATCAACACATTCTGTTTATACAAACTTGAGTCCCCTTAACTTTGT
>NW_018438852.1:0-288 GCF_002113885.1 Mizuhopecten yessoensis
CATATGTAACAAGTCATAGGGCTTCACAGAATATCTAGAAAAAATAATCTAAATTTGTCAATTGTGATCAAGTCACTCAGTTTCAATTGATATTTAATTTGTTTGCAAATATGTCAATAAATATTTAGCAAATGATTGAATAAAAGAAATCTGACAACATTACTTGTGACAACCAACAACCTCTCTGAGGCATCAAAATGCTTATTTGTTTGGAGACATTGTAGGCATTCTATTGTTTTAATGCTGTCCGTTACTAATGGTCAGTAGTACAGCCTTGATGACATTGTA
>NW_018438853.1:0-288 GCF_002113885.1 Mizuhopecten yessoensis
GTTTTTAATAATGTACTTCATGCTTTACACCACTAAAACTTTTAAACTGATATCTTAATATTAGTCCAACTCCATATCACCAATCTATTATCTCCATTGTATTGTAAGTGCATGTATACTGAAAATGAGTTAATTTTAACACCTTGAAACAATGACTAGTCAAGGGGATGATTTGTACGTCACTTATTCCGTATGATGATAATAATAATAATATACAACATTTATATGGCGCCCTATTTATTCGTAAAATTACTCTAAAGCGCTTTACAACATGGATAATAGTAATGG
>NW_018438854.1:0-288 GCF_002113885.1 Mizuhopecten yessoensis
TATATTCAGATCCTATATGGACACAAAAGTATGTATTCGACTGAAAGGGGGAACCTAGCGACTGCGTGCAAGTGACGCGCGGGGTCGGGTAAGGAAAAGTTCTAAGCGCATTTATGTTCAAACTGTATATCGATTGATTAATGAATAAGACTTACTGGAAGAGTCAAGGACAGATTCCTTCAAATTGCAATTACAATTTAACGCTGCGAAAAAATGCCGTCTGAGAGCACTATAGTAACCCGTGGAATATGCTGAATGATACATTATATAGATAGACATAGAGTATTG
>NW_018438855.1:0-288 GCF_002113885.1 Mizuhopecten yessoensis
TCCAAAGCACAACATTGCAATATGAGTTGTTTCCCTTTGTACGGTTCAAGCTATAAATTGCCGATTTATTGTTTCGCGTGGGATGGAGGGAGACTATTTTCGAATGCATGAGGCTTATGGCTCACGTGGCATGAGACATGTTTTAGCGTGAGTTTTCGTCTCACACCGTGAGAGTTGGCAACCCTGCACTTGCTACTAACATTTCAAAAGATTTTTTTTATTTTTTTTTGAGATGTTGAAGGTATAACTGTTGTGATGAATGAACAATAACAATTAGGCCTAATTACT
>NW_018438856.1:0-288 GCF_002113885.1 Mizuhopecten yessoensis
TTCTCAAGAAGTACTTCGACATATATTTCTCAAATTCCATATGTAGGTTTCCCATGAACCATAATTGTGCATGTTTCATTTTGAGACTGATCGAATAAACAAGATTGCCGCGAGCAGCCATCTTGGATATTGAAAGGTAAAGTTTGGTATTACTATTTTCTCAAGAAGTACTTGACAGATCATTCTCAAATTGTATACAGTATTTGGTGTTATCCCTTGAAATCGGTGTTTGTAGGTCCGTAGGTTTTGCAGTATTTTTTTGTTGACGGATTCGGAAAATTTTGATTT
>NW_018438857.1:0-288 GCF_002113885.1 Mizuhopecten yessoensis
AAGCGTCCCGACAAACGTACTCCCGGACTTCGGTGCTTTACAAAAGGCAACATTGTTGGTCCTGGCAAAAAAGAACCGGGGCGCTCTTCCTTTCACCCTCCTCATTGTGACGGTCGCACAGCTCTCGTATAGATCTGTGATTCTGTCGCGGTATATCTGGGAGGCATCGGGTCGTCTCATGTTATCAACAAAGTATTTGAACTGTTTTCCCGTCATATGTTCCATTACATCTACAATAAAAAAAAAAATAAAAAAAACGAATTAATTTATCATGGGAAATACATCAAC
>NW_018438858.1:0-288 GCF_002113885.1 Mizuhopecten yessoensis
ATTAGAACAGGTATTTCAAAACATCGGATAAGTTTCTAAAACCGTTTTGATTTTGATTTCCACCCTTCCAATAAAAAATATGTATACATATATATATAATACTGCAGAAGCATGCTAATGATATCGTTCAACGTTAGAGAGTCATACCCTGAAAGAAAGAGAGCATTTAAATTGACAAGAAATTTTAGTACGTCTATTTCCACTATAAGTTATTTTTGACATCTTTACAAATAACAACGTCAATGCTATATATCTTATATACTCTCTAAAACATCTGAACGTTTTTTC
>NW_018438859.1:0-288 GCF_002113885.1 Mizuhopecten yessoensis
TGTTTATGGATTAGTCATTTGGCTGCGTGCATGTGGATAAGAAAATTTACTACGTGTATTACGGAAAGTGAACTTGCTGCATGTATTTGGATGGGTAAAAATGTGTATATGATTGAGTACATATGTCGCATGAATGTGGAAAAGTTAACTTACTGTGTGTATGTTGAGACGTTTATATGCAGAACAAATGTTCATATATCTTCAGACTAAGCAGTACTTATTAAGCAAAATAACCGTTATGCATTGTGTCACGTCAGTACATCGGCACATTCGTCTTTTGTCTAAAGT
>NW_018438860.1:0-288 GCF_002113885.1 Mizuhopecten yessoensis
CCTAAATCTAAAACCAAGCCAGATGTCCCTATATCTAAAACCAAGATAGATGTCCCTATATCTAAAACCAAGCCAGATGTCTCTTTATCTAAAACCAAGGTACATGTCCCTATATCTAAACCAATCCAGATGTCCCTATACTTAAAACCAAGGTAGATGTCCCTATATCTAAAACCAAGCTAGATGACCCTATAACTTAAACCAAGCCAGATGTCCCTATATCTGAAACCAAGGTAAATGTCTCTATATCTAAAACCAAGCCAGATGTCCCTATATCTAAAACCAAGG
>NW_018438861.1:0-288 GCF_002113885.1 Mizuhopecten yessoensis
AAAGGGAGAACATCATGTATCATTGAACTCTAATGCACGGTGCTGAAAATCAGGAAGAATTATGAACTTTTTAATTAATTAAGACATGCAGATAAAAATAAAACTTGCCAAAACATATAATTAATTCCCATTGAATGGGTTTTACTTTTTGATACACTCTTTATTTAGGAACTCCTTTCTTTGACAAATTAAAACGACATAATATGGCAATTCACGGTATGTGACACTATATGTACTGTGGTAGGAATAACGCAAACAGGTCACAAACGATCATCACATGCAATGGCC
>NW_018438862.1:0-288 GCF_002113885.1 Mizuhopecten yessoensis
GGCACAGACTAACACTAACTGAGACAGCTCCGGGTTCACTGTAAAATGACCTTTTGGCCTCCATTATAATGGAGTTTGTTACAAGTAAAGTTACTTAATTGCCTTTTATAACTTTCCTGAGAATAGATGGTGACATGATGACATTTTCTACGTGGTCAGGTTAAATATTAGAAAGCTGCAGTCCTCTGACAGCGGCTAGTATACGAGGCTGGACAAGTCAACACTACTGGTTTCTTGGAAGTTAAGAATGGTTAGATTGACAATGACAAATTAGGCTCAACATGAATG
>NW_018438863.1:0-288 GCF_002113885.1 Mizuhopecten yessoensis
ATCTCCATCGTAAGTGAGGAGAGAGATCTCAATCATAATTAAGGAGAGAGATCTCCATCATATACTTACGAGAGATATCTCCATCGCAAGTAAGGAGAGATCTAGTAAGAAGAGAGATCTCCATCATATTTAAGGAGAGAGATCTCCATCGTAAGTAACGAGAGATCTCCATTGTAAGTAAGAGAGATCTCCATCGTAACTAACGAAAGAGATCTCCATCATGAGTAAAAAGAGATCTCCATTCTAAGTGAGGAGTGAGATCTTCATCATAAGCAAGGAGAGAGATCT
>NW_018438864.1:0-288 GCF_002113885.1 Mizuhopecten yessoensis
AAGGGGACTCAATTTTGTATAGATAGAGTGCAGCTTTAAATAAGGGGGCGGGATAAGGGCAATTGAGATTAATTTATAAAATTCTGCCCAATTCAAGGGATCAGAAAGAAGGGACCTAATGAGGAACAGGTTTTGCTAAGAGACAGAGTCAATATTTGGTGGTCGGATGGCGTAGAGGATAGCACACTTGCCTTTCACCAAGGCGACCGGGGTTAGATTCCCCAATCGGATGTGAAAAGGAATGGGTCACCTGCCTGACCACGTGGGTTTTCTCCGGGTACTCCGGTT
>NW_018438865.1:0-288 GCF_002113885.1 Mizuhopecten yessoensis
GTAAACATGGCGGCATCAGTAGTAATGCTATATTTGGCCATGCAGGCCATATATAGAAAGGATATTGAGATAACATCACACGTGATCTGTCATGGCGGCCGTTGCTATTTATTCCCAAAAGACGAACTTGGTTAATTTCGTAAAAGATTTTTTGCATGGGAAAGGATTCGGGTTTTTTTTAATAATAATGCAATATTTGTATAACATTATACTCATATCAGGCGTGAATTGCATGCAATCTTGCAGATTAACACTTTTGATTTTGCTCCATTAGTTGGCATAGGACCG
>NW_018438866.1:0-288 GCF_002113885.1 Mizuhopecten yessoensis
ATATTCCAATAACTACAAGTTTATTCAAAGAAATGGTGCTTATTCAATCGGATCTGTGTTACGTTATTAATCGTTTGTGATCCTTAATAACGTTCAATTCACAAATGCCAGGTATAGTGTAGTTGATTAATTTGAAAAGTCGCCGGTTTTTAAAGATCGATGTTCGTTATATACCGACTCCAACACGTCAGCGATTGGAGTCAATTCAACCTCTTTCAGTGCATCACAAAGAATGGCAAGCTTGCTGTCCGGTTGTTTCTTCCTGTTTTCATTGTTCCAATGGAGTAT
>NW_018438867.1:0-288 GCF_002113885.1 Mizuhopecten yessoensis
GCTATAATTATATCTGTATGTGCTTTATGTATTTTTTATGTATTTCATAGTTCCGTAAAAAATCAAACAGTGTGCGGGGGAGGGGTTGGGCGGGGGATGGGTTGGGCGGTATCGATGTCACCAGAGACGTATATACTACGCTGTAATGCATTCGTATGGTGGCATATTTCTGCCATCGAGTTATTTAAGGTCGCGTTACGGTAACACGACTTGTCGAGATAATTATTTCAACAAGTCGTGTTTTTTCATTTCATTACATTTTGTCGTTTTCTATTGGCAATTTTTAGA
>NW_018438868.1:0-288 GCF_002113885.1 Mizuhopecten yessoensis
CCACATGAAAAGTCTTTTGGAAGATATTACCACCCAACTCAACAACAACCTATTGTCAACCAGGAACTCAATTATATATTTCATCCCGGCATATGTCTTGTTTTTTACAAATTGTGTTTTATCAGACATTTATCGTCGTTCGTCTTTCATAGAAAAGAAAGCTGTGATAACGTGATAACAAGTGCTACGCAATAATGTAGTGTATATATTGGCAAAAGCAAATGTTCTGTTAATGAAACATTTTTGAGGAGAAAATGTTCAGGGTTCGATTGAAATCCACGTTCTACT
>NW_018438869.1:0-288 GCF_002113885.1 Mizuhopecten yessoensis
CATTACATTTCATTTACATTACACTTTTTAAGACACCAAATACAAGACAAGCTAAAATATATACTTAAAGAGCTATAGCGGAAAACTGCACAAATTTCCCAAGTTGGCATTTATGAAAACGGTAAAAAAATGAGTAAATAATTTCTAGTAGCGAAAATTCATGGAATAAATATAAAACCAATTTAATATGAAATTTTGATCTAATGTGATCTTTTTCCTTAATTAAGTAATGTATCATTTTTCAAATCAATGGAACATTTTATTGTACACATGTACATGTACAGTACA
>NW_018438870.1:0-288 GCF_002113885.1 Mizuhopecten yessoensis
GAAAATATAGCTGTTATATAAAACCAATAGTCCCCTCGGCTAAAGGCAGCCGAAGGAAGCAATTAAGCTGAGAGCATTGCGGACAAAGAACGCTGTAGTCTAAATATCAGAACGCTCGCTTGCTCTGCTCTATAGCGAAATTGCACTAAGACGACTAGTCGCGCAATGAAACACAACGACGACCCGCCAAATGATAACCAAAATCGAAGAAGAATCCCTCTAGAAAACTCTTTAACTACTAATTATAGGTAGAGGACCTATTCTTGCGCAAGATGCACTATCACATAA
>NW_018438871.1:0-288 GCF_002113885.1 Mizuhopecten yessoensis
GGTCGATACCTGGATTAATCAACCCGGGAAAAGATATATTGACCTCGGACTGCGCCCTCGGTTAATATATCTTTTCTCAGGTCGATAAATCAAGGTATTGACCTCAGCCAAAGGCTATAATTGAATTATGTCCACCAACATAAAAGTCCTTAGTTGTTACATTAGATGCCAGGTAATGTTTTAATCATTAAACAAGATGGAACGTATGAACATTGTACAGAGGAACGAACTGCATTTGGAGGAGAGCATTGTGACGTTAAAAGTGAAATGACGTCATTAGTGATTACT
>NW_018438872.1:0-288 GCF_002113885.1 Mizuhopecten yessoensis
CGTGTGTGTTGACGGTGTGGTATATTGTCTGTGTGTGTTGACGGTATGGTATATTGTCCATGTATGGGAAGGTTCGGTATATTGTCCGTGTGTGTTGACTGAGTGGTATATTGTCCGTGTGTGTTGACGATGTGGTGTGTATATTGTCCATGTGTGTTGACGTTATTTTACTTGTGTATTTGTCATTGAGTGTTTAAGATGTGGTCTATTTCTCTTACGTTTTGTATATTGTACAAGGAAGGGGTACCTGCTAGATAAAATGTAGACATTTAGTAAACAAATAACATT
>NW_018438873.1:0-288 GCF_002113885.1 Mizuhopecten yessoensis
CCTTGGGTTGATGCAGTGTTGAATCTAGCGGACTTTTCCTTAGTCAGACTTCCTGGCAAACTTTGACTTCTCTGCATGCTCCCTGTGCTGTTCCACCAACAAGTCGAGTTTCCTCTTCTTGATGTCAGGTTTGTATTGAAGCTGGCGCTGATAAAGAGATCTTGACTGGTCAGCTGATCTGTGATGCCGTTCACCAAAAAGTTCCAAATTGCTAACAGTTTAAGGAGAAAAATTACTTTACAAAATCAAAAGAGTTTGAGTACTATAATAGGACTGAGGTGACAATTA
>NW_018438874.1:0-288 GCF_002113885.1 Mizuhopecten yessoensis
TCTATGTCTTCTTCTCTCTGTCCTCTCGTGTCTGAGGTTTGTCTATGTCATCTTCTCTCTGTACTCTCGTGTCTGATATTTGTCTATGTCTTTTTCACTCTGTCCTCTCGTGTCTGAGGTTTGTCTATGTCTTCTTCTCTCTGTACTCTCGTGCCTGATATTTGTATTTGTCTACGTCTTCCTCTCTCTGTCCTCTCGTGTCTGAGGTTTGTCTACTTCCCTCTCTCTGTACTCTCGTGTCTGATATCTGTCTACGTCTTCCTCTCTCTGTTCTCTCGTGTCTGAGGT
>NW_018438875.1:0-288 GCF_002113885.1 Mizuhopecten yessoensis
TGACAGTGTCAGACTGGGATTGGGATTGTGACCCTGTGTGACTGTGACCATGTATGACTGTGACAGTGTAGGTATGTGACCAAGTCAGACTGGGAGAGGGACTGTGACCATGTGTGACTGTGACCATGTGTGACTGTAACCATGTGTGACTGTGACAGTGTAGGTCTGTGACCAAGGCAGACTGGGAGAGGGACTGTGACCCTGTGTAACTGTGGCAGTGTAGGTCTGTGACAGTGTCAGCCAGGGATTGGGACTGTGACCATGTGTGACTGTGACAGTGTAAGACTG
>NW_018438876.1:0-288 GCF_002113885.1 Mizuhopecten yessoensis
TTGTGTGTATACAACCTGTGTGTATACTTTCTGTATGTATACTACGTGTGTGTATACTACCTGTGTGTATACTACCTGTGTGAATACTACTTGTGTATACTACCTGTGTGTATATTACTTGTGTATACAACCTGTGTGTATACAACCTGTGTATACAACTTGTGTGTATACTACTTGTATGTATACAACCTGTGTGTATACAACCTGTGTGTATACTACTTGTATGTATACTACTTGTATGTTTACTACTTGTGTGTATACAACCTGTGTGTATACTACTTGTGTGTA
>NW_018438877.1:0-288 GCF_002113885.1 Mizuhopecten yessoensis
CCTGTGAGGTAAGTGTGGGTACAAAGATTGTCTATAGTTATGACTATTTATAGTTTATCATATAAACTGTATCTAGAGTTTGACCTTCATTGTATAGACAGACATGTGTATACACGTGTTACCAGTAAGCCAAAACACTGGCAATATTGTAAGTGGTTTGTAAGAGACGGTCAGTACATTTAGTTTGTGGTATAAGTCTATAGTTAATAACTGGTAATCCATAAGAGAAGACTAGTTGTCTCCCTTCTGTCGTTTACATGGTAAGTAAAATATGATACCTTAAACCAG
>NW_018438878.1:0-288 GCF_002113885.1 Mizuhopecten yessoensis
GTACTGCTAGAACTGCTGTCAAACACAGCTACTGGCAAGTACTGCTAGTACTGCTGTCAAATACAGCTACTGGTAAGTATTGCTAGTACTGCTGTCAAACACACCTACTGGTAAGTACTGCTAGTACTGCTGTCAAACATAGCTACTGGTAAGTATTGCTAGTACTGCTGTCAAACACAGCTACTGATAAGTACTGCTAGTACTGCTGTCAAACGTGTAGCTACTGGTAAGTACTGCTAGAACTGCTGTCAAATACAGCTACTTGCAAGTACTGCTAGAAATGCTGTC
>NW_018438879.1:0-288 GCF_002113885.1 Mizuhopecten yessoensis
CTGTAGATGATTGGGGAGAGGTAGATGCCATAATAGTGATATATGGTTATACTTGTACAGTCTCGGGCTGTCATCTGTCTTGTCGGGTCTCGCCCAGCGCGTTTCTTCTTCGTAATGTTTCCCTTGACAAAAAGACGCCTTTTTTTGGGACGCCCTTGTCTCGGAAATGGTTACAACTGCCGGTTTGAGGAAATCGTCCTCCACTCTCTGTTCAAACTGCTGCCCTTTAAAACGAGAAGATCTACTTTCATGCCACGCATGTGACACTCCATTTACAGTGGAACATTT
>NW_018438880.1:0-288 GCF_002113885.1 Mizuhopecten yessoensis
GGGATGTCATTTTTACCGAAAAGTCTATCAAAACCCCTAAAACATGTACAATTATTCTGAACACCTTAGTTTAGTTCCAAATATAGCTGTAACAAATTCCAGGTCCCTGTGGGGCAAAATCACGACGTTCGCACTTTTTTAGGCTGAAGTATTTTCACAGCATAATATAGCAAAACTATTAAGTCGTTAGTCGTTAGTCGTTTGTACGGAACTTTATATATTTTACTTTTTGAAGTGGCAAATAAAAAATGATATAAATTACTGTTTCGGTACTTTTAGTTACATTAT
>NW_018438881.1:0-288 GCF_002113885.1 Mizuhopecten yessoensis
ATACACATATCACACATGTCCTGTTGTAGCTGTCTCGTTGATAACGGAAAGTACACATAACATGACAGTTAGATAAAAATGTCATTCAAAATGTCGACATGCAGTAAAAACAACTACTTTATTGACACCGGTACTCATATAAGTGATGAAACATGTTTGTCTTGTTACTAGATCAAGTAATGTTAGCACTTTAATATTTGTCAGTGTTACTCACACAAGTACTTACAATTTTGCTATATTTTGTCAACATAACCCGTGGACGAGAATACAACATTGCTATTTTTTTAT
>NW_018438882.1:0-288 GCF_002113885.1 Mizuhopecten yessoensis
TTTCTGGAAAAAGATCTGAAGAAAAACGCAAGCGTTTCCAGACCGAACAAATCCACGTCTACAGCAGACAAAAATATATGTGGTAGTTTATACTAAGAATCCTTTTCAAAACCAATCAAAGGATGTGTTTTATTTGAAAATCATTTGTAATAAAAATGAAAATCAAGAAAGTAAATCTTGATCGAAGCTATTCTGGATTGCAAACCCTGGTTTTTCTACTCTCCTCCTGGCACATCAGTCATCGCCTTTGCTTTAGTTTGTGTTTTACTTCCTATTAACAGCTATGGT
>NW_018438883.1:0-288 GCF_002113885.1 Mizuhopecten yessoensis
TTTAGGTTTTGTAAAAATACATGTTTTCTAGAGCTAATATGTAAACTATAATCCCGGTATAAATATTGAGGGCAATTGACATCTTGCAACGAAAGGAACATAATGTGTGGGCACATTATTAGTCGATTTAGTGGTTATATGTGTATGTTGATATTGATGTAAATTGTGTCATAGTTATATCAAAATAAAACATAGAAGACGCACATAATGTCATAATATCATGCAAGATATAAAAAGACAAAAAAGCAGCATGTCACAAACTTGTTTTAAGAAATGATTGTTATATTT
>NW_018438884.1:0-288 GCF_002113885.1 Mizuhopecten yessoensis
AGATATATGGTAGCCACTCACTGGTTGGTGTGCTGTTGTGTACAGAATACATAGTCATTTCTGGTTGGTGTGGTTACATGTACATGTATGTATACTAGCGATATGCATTACTGGTTGGTCTGGTGATGTATACTAGATAAATGGTAATTACTGATTGGTGTGGTGTTGTACACTAGAGATATGGGCATTACAGGTTGGTGTGCTGTTGTGTACTAGATACATGGTCATTACTGGTTGAAGTGCTGTTGTGTACTAGATATATGGTCATTACTGGTTGGTGTGGTGATG
>NW_018438885.1:0-288 GCF_002113885.1 Mizuhopecten yessoensis
TCAAGACTCTTCAGTATCAGGAGCGCGCATTACTTGTACCTTTACCCTATATACCCAATTCACCGTTGTGTCCCAGTCAAGCACTTATGTTGCATCTGAAGATTTCTGGGTCAAAGGACTCATCGGGCCCAGTTTTTATGTACTGCACAAAAAAGGGAGAGCTCAGACTGCTTACTTACGAGTTGTTCTTAGGAAGACTGCGACATTGTCTACAATTATCGGGGGTGCCAGTAACCAGCTATTCCGCCCACAGCTTTCGGCGAGGGGGGCCACTTTTGCCCTTAATTG
>NW_018438886.1:0-288 GCF_002113885.1 Mizuhopecten yessoensis
GCGTTTTTTCATATAATTATACAGGCATCTCGCTTGCATTTAATTTTTGATATAAATCTAGCACAATTGGGCCAGAAAACTACTGTTGCCCTGTTCACTCAATTATGTATAGCATTAGTATAACAATAGGAAGTCCAGTGTTTGAATCCTGACCTAGACCTACACACAGAACATTGTTGTTTTTTATCATCATATTTTTGCTTTATCTTTATTTATTTTTTCCTAAAAGTCCTGCAAAGTATGGTTTTCCTTCCAGAAACGATCTATCAAAACTATATGCTGGGAAAA
>NW_018438887.1:0-288 GCF_002113885.1 Mizuhopecten yessoensis
TCTTATTTCTATTGACAGTGTGTTTATTATTTCCTTCGGAAGTAATTTTGCTGTTATGCCTGCGAAGGCCGACTACAGTGGCTAAGTTAAGAACAAACACTAGAATTATAGGCACAGTCCCAAAAAGGTTCTGACATGCAAGGTTATAAATGAATAAAGAGTTCCGGTCACCGGATGCTAGCTCCGTCAACTTTACAATGAATGCCGATGAGGAGGTATCGTTATGGTTCACTGTTCCTCTCAGTTGAAACAATTTCGGAATACCTGATGTTGTTATTAAAAATACGA
>NW_018438888.1:0-288 GCF_002113885.1 Mizuhopecten yessoensis
TCCACTGTGGTCGTGTCTGTCTGTGGTGGTGTTGTATTGTCAAAGCTGTTATTTCTCCCCTCACACGTCCATGTGTCCCCGTGACTGTAATTGCTGGCGGGAATCTGTATCCTTAGTGTCCTCGTAACTCTGTTACAGGTAAGTGTGTTGGGTGGTATTGATGGACATGCTGTCCCAAAGTTTATAAACACTGCGCCTATTATACCTCTACCATCATTCAGTCTGTAGTTAACAGCAGCATTCTGTCCTGTGTAGTCAGCTGACCACTGACACGTGATACTGAGGGTC
>NW_018438889.1:0-288 GCF_002113885.1 Mizuhopecten yessoensis
TAAGATGACAGCATTGTATCAAAGTTTGCATAATTTATACACTTGTTTTTTTTTAGTGTAGCTAGCTGTTAAAACATGAGTGTGTATTGTCTACTGATACCTGTCTGGCTCAATCCTTCTGTGCTAGATCTAACACTAAACCTTAACCAGTTGTTTGTCATTTGTATAAACTGTGTACTTTTTCTTTTGTTTTATGTACAATAATGCAGGGTGTGCTGGCAATGGAATATATTTCATTAGGAAGGCGGGCTCGTGACCGAAGGGTTGCGGGTTCGAGTCACGTCACGG
>NW_018438890.1:0-288 GCF_002113885.1 Mizuhopecten yessoensis
TACATTTTTCTTCCTCAAAACGTTCAAGCTCAGATTTAAGCTCTTAAAAGCTCTGAAATTTCCGAGAGAGACATTTATCACTGCTTTTTGAACAGATAAATCACGCAACTTGTTCTGAAGTTTAAAATATTGTTCGTTCTTTTCTTTTTGTCGCCTTTTCCCAAATGTCTGAGATGTGTTTTTTTTTAATTTTATACTTTAAATTATCCCACCAAACTAGTGGTTCATTTATATACAATTCTTCATGTTTGGCATTTAAAATAATATCTTTAATCTTATCAATATATT
>NW_018438891.1:0-288 GCF_002113885.1 Mizuhopecten yessoensis
TATTGCATGTTCCTAACATCTAAACTAAACACTACTACAGTCTATAACAGAGATCTTCATTTCTAAGAAATGACACGAACAGCCCTCCGAATAAACCGTACGTAACAAAAGATACACACCCATCCACCCTCACATACAGAGACATGTCGATTGATACCATGCTCCCATACAGTGACATCATGATGAGAGTTACCACCCTCCCATACAATGACATCGTGTTGAGAGATACCACCCTCCCATACAGTGATACCGGGAGCACAGACATTCACCCTCCCATACAGTGATACC
>NW_018438892.1:0-288 GCF_002113885.1 Mizuhopecten yessoensis
CAAATATCCAATTCTCAAGGGGCTCCTTTATAAGCCGCCTCTTACTATCATGCAGTGGGTAACAACAGGTGTAAGTGTTTCCCAATGGTACATAAGACCTTACATGCAACCATTACATTCACATCATTCCAATGAAACTGTAGCTTAAAATGAAATTATGACAGTATACTATTTTAAATTGTATATTTGAAGGAATTTAACATGGTCTTATGTATATTCATAATAACAGCGATAACACATTTCAAAGGTTTAACGCCCTATACATTTAAAAAACCAAGGTGAAAATAA
>NW_018438893.1:0-288 GCF_002113885.1 Mizuhopecten yessoensis
GTAACGATGTGTGATCCCACAACTGGATATGTAAATAAAGCTGGCCTCACCCAATTTAAATAAACGGAAAACAATGCACTCACCTCTGTAATATATAGTGATGTTATTGATTGCCATCAGCTCACCCATGTCTACACGCCACCAGGCCTGTGTTTGATAATAATTCGTGTGTGTACAGCAGTTAGATGCTATAGTTGTCTGTGTGCAGCCATCCACAGCCTTACTTGCTACCCATTCAACGTCTCCGTGCTTGCTACTCTGCTCAGCTGGCTTAACTAAGGCTACGTT
>NW_018438894.1:0-288 GCF_002113885.1 Mizuhopecten yessoensis
CAGGTGAAGGGGAGCTATAGGCAAACCGAATGCAAATAACAAATATTAAATGTCCAGTTAGGTTTTCATTACGGTCATACAGTTTCGCATAACAGCTCTATGTGTCAGGTACAGGTTAGGTAAAACTCCGGTCACTCATCAAATTGTTATTTACCTCCTCTGTTACCTTGGAGCAAAACCCATTATTGACGGTCGAACGGTCACTATAATGCTGTGTAAAACTGTACATACTCGTCATTACTATGATGAGAAATTACAATAATACATACAGTTTTCATTATTGCATAC
>NW_018438895.1:0-288 GCF_002113885.1 Mizuhopecten yessoensis
AAAAACATATTACTAGAAAGTTAAAATAGAAACATGACATGTATGTGTTTCATCTGACATCTGTTAAACACAAAATAGCTAAACATTATAAATTAATATTTGGCAAATGTTGTATTATTTTGCGGCAGTGTGTAAGAATTCATATATAAATTGAAAACATTTCCCCACTTTAAACAATTCAGACATTAAAAAGATTGTAAAGTTTTAACTTTATAAACTCAAACCATAAACTCACCCGCCTGAGTCGAAACCACAAGGGCCACGGCTATAAGTAGCTTGAACTCCATT
>NW_018438896.1:0-288 GCF_002113885.1 Mizuhopecten yessoensis
CGCGAGGGGTAACCAGCCAGTTTCCTGATATAACAATTATTTTTCGTGTAAATGGGCAATCCAGCGACAATTCTAGCAGCTTCTAGTTGAATTTTCTCCAGTGTTAGGGATTAGTTACACCGCAGTTGCCCCAAACCTCACATACATATTCAAGAAGTGGTCTAATATAGATTTGAAATAACTTCTCTGAGTTGTTCCTTTATAAGATGGGTTTGAGCTTACGAAGGGTTGCGATATATTTCTTTATTTTACTAACTATGTAATCAACATGAGAGTTCCATTTACAGT
>NW_018438897.1:0-288 GCF_002113885.1 Mizuhopecten yessoensis
ACAGTAGCCGGATTGTGTCTCCAATGCATGACGTTGTGTGAGAAAACCTTCGTCTTATCGCACACAGCTGTCAGATGTGAAAACAGAAAGGACTTGCCACTGAATGTATTTGAGTTGTCAATATGCATCATTGATTAGGCCTACCATGAAAGTATGTTAAGGAGACCCGCTTGGCTTCTGAATAAATTCCACTTGACTTGACACAGTTCTCTGAAGCGGACGATGAAGTGCTCGATTGATGTCCGCCATATTTAAGAATGAGACTTAAGTATGCTAAAGACCGTTCTA
>NW_018438898.1:0-288 GCF_002113885.1 Mizuhopecten yessoensis
GTCTCTTAAATATGAAAACCATCAGTTACGACTGTGCTTTTACATGATAAACATTGCGTGTCATCATTACCCTTTCCTTTTCCTATTGCCACCTTTGCCCCTTTTGATCTGATAGGCATACATTTTGTATGTATTGCATGCTATGCATCATTCATAATCATTAAAGCATAGTGTCGTTTTATGTGATAGAATAATTACTATCATATTGTAAAAAAAAAAATGTAAAATCATTAACAAATCGCTACAAAATATTCATTTTAATCCACCAACACTTCAAAATCTGCCAAA
>NW_018438899.1:0-288 GCF_002113885.1 Mizuhopecten yessoensis
CTACAGTGCTAATGTTATTATGTTACATGTATATGCGACGTTAAACTAAAGCTTCTTGAACCTTGAAACTTGAAGCTTGGGCGGCAATCCCGGGAGTTGACAGAGGCGCCATAAGGGAGCTATTGCTTCACGACGATATCACCGGTTAGTAACTCGCACCGACATATTCAACGGAAAACTATTTACTATTGCTTCTAAACGTGTATATATATTTGTAAAACACTTTTTACAAAGATAGAATTAAAGGGACCCCACTTTGGGTTTTTCAAATAACGTTTTGCATTTAAT
>NW_018438900.1:0-288 GCF_002113885.1 Mizuhopecten yessoensis
TATGTCAGGAAGCATAGGTCACAGTGATGTCATAGTGACCTACTTTTTGCACTCCCTCATCCCAATATGTCCTTGTACACCAAACATGCTTACTCAAGGTGAAAAAGTATAGAAAATATGCCAGGGACAAACCTTTTTCAAAAGTAAAGTTCAAAGGTAAAATTATATACCACAGTGACCTAATTCTTGCACTCCGCAATACGCCATCCCGATATGTCCTTGTTGACCAAGTATGGTTACTCAAAGTGAAATAGTATAGAAGATATGCGCCGGACAAACATTTTCAAA
>NW_018438901.1:0-288 GCF_002113885.1 Mizuhopecten yessoensis
GGCCCATTGGGCCTCTTGTTTAAAACTCCTTTTTTGTTTAAAAATGCATATATTTCCATGGGCGTGTATTTGTGAGCTTGTCGATAAAGCTGTATATAATAGGAATCTTTGCTATTCTTTATTGGAACTTGACTATAAAAAACCCACCGAAAACAGCACAAATATATAATTTATTTATTCATTTCTAATATATGTGAAGATTCTAAATGTACAACTCAGCATGAAAAGGTCGAATACTACACAAGTCAATCGGGAACCGTCGGCACTTTCCGTAAACGAGAAAATACT
>NW_018438902.1:0-288 GCF_002113885.1 Mizuhopecten yessoensis
AAACAAATTTGGCATACTGTTCTAAGTTGACGTAATGATATCTTTAATTTGTTAAATAAAAACATGTGCTTTATCCAAAAGAATTAATGTGACAGATAAAAACTACGCCGATTTCCTCATGATGTTCATTGCTGTTTCCTTTCTGTGAGCTCCTGTCGTGTTCTGTTTTGATCTAACAACCGATCTTTAGTTTTGAGTTTGTTGTTATTATCAAAACGTTTTTCCGCCACCTATACAATGCTTCTTTTTTATTCATTTGATTATTTATTTTCAAGTTATAATACACGT
>NW_018438903.1:0-288 GCF_002113885.1 Mizuhopecten yessoensis
TGTATTTCTATTTTATATCTGCTTTGAATTGCATTCCTTTTTTTTTTGCTTTTGAATTTATATTGTTAGCATTTTCTTAAAAATCAAGAAATGTCACTGGGATACATTGCATCAACATGGTTTGACAGAGGCATTTACGTAAATTATCGTCAACAGAATATATCTAAATAATGTACAGATTTGCCTTATAATTGTTAAGAGAACTTAAATTGGACTGATTTAATATTAAATATCGGATAAATTACGTGTTCGGAATTGCAATTGATGGTGAGAAAATATAGCTCTTGA
>NW_018438904.1:0-288 GCF_002113885.1 Mizuhopecten yessoensis
GTAGTCTGTATGTGTGTAGTCTGTATGTGTACAGTCTGTATGTGTTTTATCTGTATGTGTGTAGTCTGTATGTGTGTAGTCTGTATGTGGGTAGTCTGTATGTGTGTAGTATGTATGTGTGTAGTCTTTATGTTTGCAGTCTATATGTGTGTTGTCTGTATGTATGAGTCTGTATGTATGTAGTCTGTATGCATTTCAACCACCTGCATTTAATTTTTCATTTCAACTCAAAATATAAATAAAAAGGGATATAATTTAAGAAACAAGCATTTTTTTATTTGAAAAAAA
>NW_018438905.1:0-288 GCF_002113885.1 Mizuhopecten yessoensis
GTGTATGCTGATACTACTTCAATCCTTCCCATACGATTATGCGTCCCGATTTTTTCTCTAAACCGCACACTCTTAGCCTTAAACCTACATTTAATCACTAGCCATAAAACTAGGAGGGCAAGTGACATACCATGCACGTTTTGAACAATGCCAACAATTGTTTTCAAGTGACTGCGATATGAAGGTATGAACTAGGCACGGCAATACATGGCTAACTTGATCTGTCTAAATCGGGGGTTTTCTTCTCAGCATTATTCTTGGTGACAGCCAAAAGATACGGTTTATTCG
>NW_018438906.1:0-288 GCF_002113885.1 Mizuhopecten yessoensis
CCCCCTCCCCTCCTCTCACTCGCCGAGTATAGTACGTTTTACAGAGTATTAAATGGTATGGTGCAACAACCCTCTCCCCCGCCGAACATAGTACGACTTTCTGAACACTGGCAGTTATTGTTCAACAAAAAAACCACATCCCTCGTCGAACATAGTACGTATAACTGAAAATTGAATTGTATCACGCGACGATCCCTTCTCCCTCGCAAAACATAGTACATCTTACTGAATATTTAATGGGATTATGCAAAGAACCCATTCCCTCACCGAACAATATCATGCGACGAC
>NW_018438907.1:0-288 GCF_002113885.1 Mizuhopecten yessoensis
TTTAAACAACTTCTCCTGAATAATCAAGAGGCCTAGATTATTGATATTTGGCCAGTAGGTACCTGGGACAGAGTGCTATACAATGTCTTCCAATAAATGACCTTGACCTATCGTGAATGTCACAAGGGTCAAATACGTTAAAATATTTGAATGACTTCTCCTGATTAACTAAGATACGTATGGTGATGGTATTCGGTCAGTGCCACGCTGTGATGAGGTGCTATAAAATGGCCGCCAATAAATGATCTTGACCTACTTTCAATGCCACAGTGGCCAAATTAAAAAAAA
>NW_018438908.1:0-288 GCF_002113885.1 Mizuhopecten yessoensis
GGTGGGTCCCATCATCTGGTGTCCAGGGACGCTGAATGGTGTAAAACGTCATATCCTGTATCTTTCTATAGGGACCGCAGAACCAAATGACTTTCCATAGACGATAGTGTTAACGTTTATCACTGTCCTGGTTAAATGGGGTCATCCACACTGGTTTTCCTGCCCCCATGGTCATTAAAGCCAAAAAATAACTTGGTAATACCTTTAGGAACATTATCAGACAGCATTAAAAATATATTCAAATAGTATTGAAACGCAACATTGAACATTTTCTCAAAAGCTTCCCCA
>NW_018438909.1:0-288 GCF_002113885.1 Mizuhopecten yessoensis
TAACTTTTAATTTAAAAATTGCATCTACTGCAACACATTTCATTGTCACTTTTCTTGCTCAATTTACAGATTGTTTTATTCGTTACGTGAAATAATTTGTTGAACAAGTCCCCGTGGTAAGTTTTGTCAAATATATGAAGTAAATATGCCTTTATAATAGATTTTTGTGTTAATAATATTCGTGAAATACTGTACTGTAATATTTTACCAATTAACACATTTATCTATGTTGAAACTTTCTCAAATTCTTTTTACGTTTTTTTGCCGAACATGTATGTTTTGTCGAAG
>NW_018438910.1:0-288 GCF_002113885.1 Mizuhopecten yessoensis
TAAACATTACTATCAAGTACATCACACATATGTAAAGTTTGTTTGTTTGTCTTCAAAAAACATTTGTCAAAACTGTGATTTAGGCTATTGTTCTAAGATCGACATCCAGTCTTACCTAGCGACTTACCATGAAAAAATCCCCCAAATGTGGCTTAGTGAGAAGACATCCTTTCGGGTTTGTGACCTATATTTACAAAAAATAAGCACTGCAGACGTTACTAACAAATGGCTTATCGATTACCTTCCGGTAATAAAAGACATGTTTGAAGTAGGGGTTATCTCCCTTAG